>NC_052147.1:1407382-1445885 GCF_902713615.1 Scyliorhinus canicula
GCCAGTGATTCCGTTCTCATTACTCAGTGCCCAATCTAGGATGGCCTGTTCTCTAGTTGGTTCCTCAGTGTATAGGAAACCATCCGTCATACACTCCAGCATTTCCTCCTCTTCAGTATTGGGGCTAATTTGATTTCCCAATCTATATGCAGATTAAAATTACCATAATTACAGTTGTTCCTTTATCACATGCAACTCTAATTTTCTGTTTTAATACCATTCCCAACATCAACACTAGTTTGGGCGTCTATATATGATGCCCATTGACGTTTTTTGCTCCTTGCTGTTTCTCAGCCTACCCATACAGACTCTGCATTGTCGGAGCTAATATCCTTCCTCACTATTTGCGTTAATTATAAATAAAGGTAACTACAAAGACATGAGGGACGAGCTGGCCAGAGTTGATTGGAAAAGGAGCCTAGCAGGGAAGGCAGTGGAACAGCAATGGCAGGAGTTTTGGGGGTTATTCGGGAGGCTCAGCAGAAATTCATCCCAAGAAGGAGGAAACATGCTAAGGGCAGGACAAGGCATCCATGGCTGACGAGGGAAGTCAAGGACGGCAGAAAAAGCAAAAGAAAAAGCATACAAAGTGGCTAGGATTAATGAGAAGCCAGAGGATTGGGAAGCCTTTAAAAACGAGCAGAGGACAACTAAAAAATCAATAGGGAGGGAGACGATGAAATATGAGTGCAGCTAGCTAGTAATATAAAAGATAGGAAGAGGTTTTTTCATCAATATATAAAAGGTAAGAGAGAGGCAAAATAGACATTGGACCACTGGAAAATGTGGCTGGAGAGTAATAATAGGAAACAAAGAATTGGCAGATGAACTCAATAGTTACTTTGCATCAGTCTTCACGGTGGAAGACACAATGGGATGCCAGAGCTCCAGGAGAACCAGCGGCAGAGGTGAGTGCAGTGACCATTACTAAGGAGAAGGTTCTGGGAAACTGAAAGGTAATGGATAAATCACCCGACCGGATGGACGATACCCCGGGTCCTAAAGAGATAGCTGAGGAGATTGTGGAGGCATTGGTGATGATCTTTCAGGAATCACTGGAGCAGGAAGGGTCCCAGAGGACTGGAAAGTGGCTAATGTAACACCCCTGTTTAAGAAGGGAGGGAGGCAGAAGATGGGAAATTATAGGCCGGTTAGCCTGACTTCGGTCATTGGTAAGATTTTAGAGTCTGTTATTAAAGAAGAGGTCACGGAGCACTTGGAAGTGCATGGTAAATAGGACTGAGTCAGCACGGCTTTGTCAAAGGGAGGTCGTGTCTGACAAGTCTGTTAGAGTTCCTTGAGGAAGTAACAAGGACGTTAGACAAAGGAGAACCAGTGGACGTGATTACTTAGATTTCCAGCAGGCCTTTGGCAAGGTGCCGCAGAGACTGTTAAATACGTTAAGAGCCACTGGTTTAAGGGTAAGATCCTGGTATGGATAGAGGATTGGCTGACTGGCAGAAGGCAGAGAGTGGGGATAAAGGGGCCTTGTTCAGGATGGCTGCCGGTGACTAGTGGTGTGCCTCAGGGGTCAGTGCTGGGACCACAACTTTTCACAATATACATTAACGATCTGGAAGAAGGAACTGAAGGCACTGTTGTTAAGTTTGCAGATGATACGAAGATTATGGAGGGGGTAAAGGCAGTGCTGGAGGGTTTACCATTTAAATTGCCCAAAACAAATGCCACTCCCTGGGGATCCAGATAGCCCTGACTGGACACGGATCCATAAGTCGGACCTGACCAGTCTGGCGGAGGAAGTAAAAAAGGACCGACAGAGATGGGATGCACTCCCATTCTCCCTGGCGCGGAGGGTGCAGACAATCAGATGAACGTACTGCCCAGGTTTCTCTTCCTGTATAGATCCATACCGATCAACAATCCCCAAGACCTTTTTCCATTCAGTAGATATGGTTATAGCAATTGTGGGCGCACACTGCGTGTGCATCGCCCTAATTCCATGTGCTTTACGTTTACAACGGATCTCTTTGGTGGACTTGGGCAACAGCCTTCTGAAGTCCACATAAACCACATCCACTGCTCTCCTTTGTCCAGTTCCATCCTCAAAGAATTCCAGGAGAGTTGCCAAGCAGGATTTCCCCTTCATAAATCCATGCTGACTCCATGTCCGATCCTGCCACTGTTTTCTAAGTGCTCTGCTATAAAATCTTAGATAACGGATTGTAGAATTTTAAGGCTTACTGGTCTATAATTCCCTGTTTTCTCTTTACCTCCATTTTAAATAGTGGAGTTATGTTTGCTACCCTCCACTGTGCAGGGATTGTTCCAGAGTCTCCAGAATCCTGGAAGGTGACCACCAATCCATCCACTATTTCCAGAGCCGCCACCTTCAGACTCTGGGATGCAGATTCTCAGGCCCTGGGGATTTATCCACCTTCAATTCCCTCAATTTCCCCAACACTAATACTGATGCTCCTTCAGTTCCTCTCTCTCATGAAACTTTGCTTTCCCCAACATTTCTGCTATGTTATGTGTGTGCTCCTTTGTGAAGACAGAACCAAAGTATGTGTTTAGCTGCTCAGCCATTTCTTTTTCCCGCATTATATATTCCCAAGTTTCTGACTAAGGGACCTACATTTGTCTTCACCAGTCTTTTTCTCTTCACGTACCTATTGAAACTTTTACAGTCAGTTTTAAGTTATTGGGGTAGGTAGGCATGTGAAACTCGAAACACAAACAGATCAGGCATAACCTTGTCAAATGGCGGAACAGGATCGAGGGGCCGAATGGCTTAATCCTGCTCCTTTTCGTGTGCTCGAATTGGAGTTTAAAGATTGAGAGTTGATCTTGGAGTCCCACAGTACAGAAAAGGCCCATTGGCCCATCGTGTCAGCGCTGGTCAAAAACAACCCCCTAACTATTCTGATCCCAGATACCAGCACTTGGCCCAGAGCCTTGTCTGCCCTGAACCAGAATTAGAAAAGACAGTTTCAGATAAAGGGTCCCTAATTCAGGTGGAGATGGGAAGAAGTTCTTTGTGGGGTTGTGAATCTTCCGAACTCCATTTCCCAGAGAGCAGTGGGGGAAGGGCCATTGAATATTTTTAAGGTAGAGGAGAGACCGATTCTAGACTAACAAGGGAGCCGAGGTTATCAGGGGTGGGCAGGACGTGGAGTTGGAACCACAGTCGCATCGGCCAGGATCTGATTGAACAGCAGGGCAAGCTCGAGGGAGCGAGTTACTGGTGTTGGCGAGTCCACTGCCATCGGGTCAGCCTGGTCTCCATTTCACTTAACGTGTCTGTTCTCTTGCAGTGTGTTGGCACTCCGTATTACATGTCACCAGAACTGTGCCAAGGGGAGAAGTATAACTTTTTAAATCGGATATCTGGGCTGTGGGATGCGTGCTGTTCGAGCTGCTAACCCTCACACGCACGTTCGATGCAACGTACGAAGCTGACTAGGACGGAGAAACGCTCCTCCACGTGCTCCCACTGTGCGGCCAGTGTCCATCTTACCCCCTAACCCTAACCCTAACCGTGACCCTGAACCTAACCCTAACCCTCCACGTGCTCCCACTGTGCCGGCGGCCAGTGTCCATCTTACCCCCTAACCGTGACCCTGAACCTAACCCTAATCTAACCCTAAACCTAATCTAACCGTGACCGAACCTAACCTAATCTAACCCTAATCTAACCCTAACCCTAATCTAACCCTAACCCTAATCCTACCCTAATCTTACCCTAATCTTACCCTAACCCTAGTTTAACCCTAATCTAACCCTAACCCTAATCTAACCCTAATCTAACCCTAATCTAACCGTGACCCTGAACCTAACCCTAATCTAACCCTAAACCTAATCTAACCGTGACCCTGAACCTAACCCTAATCTAACCCTAATTTTACCCTAATCTTACCCTAATCTTACCTTAACCCTAGTTAACACTAATAGAACATAGAACAGTACAGCACAGAACAGGCCCTTCGGCCCTCAATTTTGTGCCGAGCCATGATCACCCTACTCAAACCCACGTATCCACCCTATTCCCGTAACCCAACAACCCCCCCCATTAACATTACTTTTTTTTTCTAATCTAACCCTAATCTAACCCTAACCCTAATCTAACCCTAATCTAACCCTAACCCTAATCTTACCCTAACCTAACCGTAATCTAACCCTAACCCTAATCTTACCCTAACCCTAATCTAACCCTAATCTAACCCTAACCCTAATCTAACCCTAACCCTAACCTAACCCTAATCTTACCCTAACCCTAATCTAACCCTAACCCTAATTTTACCCTAACCCTAATCTAACCCTAATCTAACCCTAACCCTAATCTTACCCTAACCTAACCGTAATCTAACCCTAACCTAACCGTAATCTAACCCTAACCTAACCGTAATCTAACCCTAACCCTATCTTACCCTAACCCTATCTAACCCTAATCTAACCCTAATCTAACCCTAACCCTAACCTAACCCTAATCTTACCCTAACCCTAATCTAACCGTAATCTAACCCTAACCCTAATCTTACCCTAACCCTAATCTAACCCTAACCCTAATCTAACCCTAACCCTAACCTAACCCTAATCTAACCCTAACCCTAATCTAACCCTAATCTAACCCTAACCCTAATCTAACCCTAACCCTACCACCTAAATTTGACCACCTAAATTTGTAACCAAACCTGTACGTGCTCCCTTTACCCCAACTTCAGCTTCATCTCCCCTGCTCGAACACCCCTGCTCGAACAACCCCTGCCGAACACCCTTGCTCGAACCCCGCGCACCTCCATCGAGCCGTCACCCCCACTTGATCTTCCCTTAACGTCCGCTCCCCTCGATTCAACCCTCCGCCTTGTTTGACACCCCCCTCGCTCGGCCCCCCCCCCCCGATTACACTCCTCTCACTCGAACCTCCCCAACCCTCACACGATGCCGCCCCCGCTCGACATCCCCTCCACCCCCATCGCGCAACAGCCCCCTCCCCTCCACCCCCAGCGCGCAACAGCCCCCTCCCCTCCACCCCCATCGCGCAACAGCCCCCTCCCCTCCACCCCCATCGCGCAACAGCCCCCTCCCCTCCACCCCCATCGCGCAACAGCCCCCCTCCCCTCCAACCCCATCGCGCAACAGCCCCCCCCACCCCCATCGCGCAACAGCCCCCTCCCCTCCACCCCATCGCGCAACAGCCCCCGCCCCCCCCATCGCGCAACAGCCCCCTCCCCTCCACCCCCATCGCGCAACAGCCCCCTCCCCTCCACCCCCATCGCGCAACAGCCCCCTTCTCTGCTTCAGGCCTCCACATTCTTCCTCTTTTCCCCGCTCGCCATCCCGCTATCATTTGCTCTCCCATCTTCCCCAGATTGATTTGATTTGTTTTTGTTCCCAGAATCCGCTGAATCTTTGTGTAAAGATAGTCAAGGGAACGCGGACAATGGAGGTGGACCCCACTGTGTACAGTCAGGATATGCGATCCATCGTGTTGGAGTGTTTGGACCAAGGTGAGCTTGATATCCGGTCTACTCAGGTCTGCATGTTCTCCAACATTGCCACGTGCCTCACTAACCCCCCCCCAGACCCTGTCCGTCACTGTAACCCCCCCCCCAGACCCTGTCCGTCACTGTAACCCCCCCCCCCCCAGATCCTGTCTGTCACTGTAACCCCCCCCCGACCCTGTCCCTCACTGTAACCCCCCCCCAGACCCTGTCCCTCACTGTAACCCCCCCCCCCCAGACCCTGTCCCTCACTGTAACCCCCCCCCCCCTACCCTGTCCCTCACTGTAACCCCCCCCCACCCTGTCCCTCACTGTAACCCCCCCTACCCTGTCCGTCACTGTAACCCCCCCCCCACCCTGTCCGTCACTGTAACCCCCCCGACCCTGTCCGTCACTGTAACCCCCCCAGCCCCTGTCCCTCACTGTAACCCCCCCCCCAGACCCTGTCCCTCACTGTAACCCCCCCCCCAGACCCTGTCCCTCACTGTAACCCCCCCCCCAGACACTGTCCGTCACTGTAACCCCCCAGACCCTGTCCCTCACTGTAACCCCCCCCCAGACCCTGTCCCCTCACTGTAACCCCCCCCCCCAGACCCTGTCCCTCACTGTAACCCCCCCTGACCCTGTCTGTCACTGTAACCCCCCCCCCCAGACCCTGTCCCTCACTGTAACCCCCCCCCCAGACCCTGTCCCTCACTGTAACCCCCCCCAGACCCTGTCCCTCACTGTAACCCCCCCAGACCCTGTCCCTCACTGTAACCCCCCCCCCCGACCCTGTCCGTCACTGTAACCCCCCCAGACCCTGTCCCTCACTGTAACACCCCCCCCCAGTCCCTGTCCCTCACTGTAACCCCCCCCCAGACCCTGTCTCTCACTGTAACCCCCCCCCCCCACCCCAGACCCTGTCCCTCACTGTAACCCCCCCCCCGCACTGTAACCCCCCCCCCCGCACTGTAACCCCCCCCGCACTGTAACCCCCCCCGCACTGTAACCCCCCCCCCGCACTGTAACCCCCCCCCGCACTGTAACCCCCCCCCCGCACTGTAACCCCCCCCCCCCCCCCCGGTCCCTCACTGTAACCCCCCCCCCAAGACCCTGTCCGTCACTGTAACCCCCCCCCAGACCCTGTCCGTCACTGTAAGCCCCCCCCAGACCCTGTCCCTCACTGTAACCCCCCCCAGACCCTGTCCGTCACTGTAACCCCCCCCCGGACCCTGTCCCTCACTGTAACCTCCCCCGGACCCTGTCCCTCAGTGTAACCCACCCCCCAGACCCTGTCCCTCACTGTAACACCCCCCCCCAGACCCTGTCCCTCACTTTAACCCCCCCCCAGACCCTGTCCCTCACTAACCCCCCCCCCCCAGACCCTGTCCGTCACTGTAACCCCCCTCCGACCCTGTCCCTCACTGTAACCCCCCCCAGACTCTGTGTCGTTCACCTTGTCTCTTTTTCAGGATCCAATGAAGAGACCGACAGCCGAGGAGATCCTGAATGGACCAATCATCCGACAGGACCGAGCGTGAGTATCCCCATTGGGTCCAATAGAGCGAGGGGACGGAGGGCGAGGGGACGGAGAGCGAGGGGACGGAGAGTGAGGGGAGGGAGATCGAGGGGATGGAGGGCGAGGGGACGGAGGGCGAGGGGAGGGTGATCGTGGGGATGGGGCGAGGGGAGGGAGATCGAGGGGATGGAGGGCGAGGGGATGGAGGGCGAGGGGAGGGAGATCAAGCGGATGGAGGGCAAGGGGAGGGAGATCGAGGGGATGGAGGGCGAGGGGATGGAGGGCGAGGGGAGGGAGATCGAGGGGATGGAGGGCGAGGGGAGGGAGATCGAGGGGACAGAGGGCGAGGGGAGGGAGATCGAGGGGACGGACGGCGAGGGGACGGAGGGCGAGGGGACGGAGGGCGAGGGGGACGGAGGGCGGGGGGGGAGGGAGGTCGAGGGGACGGAGGGCGAGGGAGACGGAGGGCGAGGGGACGGAGGGCGAGGGGGACGGAGGGCGAGGGGACGGAGGGCGAGGGAGACGGAGGGCGAGGGAGACGGAGGGCGAGGGAGACGGAGGGCGAGGGAGACGGAGGGCGAGGGGACGAGATCGAGGGACGGGGGGCGAGGGGACAGAGGGCGAGGGGACGGAGATCGAGGGGACGAACATCGAGGGGACGGAGGGCGAGGGGACGGAGGGTGAGGGGAGGGAGATCGAGGGGACGGAGGGCGAGGGGACGGAGGGCGAGGGGAGGGAGATCGAGGGGACAGGGCGAGGGGACGGAGGGCGGAGGGGAGGGAGATCGAGGGGACAGAGGGCGAGGGGAGGGAGATCGAGGGGATGGAGGGCGAGGGGGCGGAGGGCGAGGGGACGGAGATCGAGGGGACAGAGGGCGAGGGGACGGAGATCGAGGGGACAGAGGGCGAGGGGGCGAGGGGACGGAGGGCGAGGGGAAGGAGATCGAGGGGACGGAGGGCGAGGGGTTGGAGGGGCGAGGGGACGGAGATCGAGGGGACAGAGGGCGAGGGGACGGAGGGCGAGGGGATGGAGGGCGAGGGGAGGGAGATCGAGGGGAGGGAGATCGAGGGGAGGGAGAGCGAGGGGAGGGAGATCGAGGGGAGGGAGGGCGAGGGGAGGGAGATCGAGGGGAGGGAGATCGAGGGGACAGAGGGCGAGGGGAGGGAGATCGAGGGGACGGAGAGCGAGGGGAGGGAGGGCAAGGGGACGGAGGGCGAGGGGAGGGAGATCGAGGGATGGAGGGCGAGGGGAGGGAGATCGAGGGGGACGGAGGGCGAGGGGAGGGAGATCGAGGGGATGGAGGACGAGGGGAGGGAGATCGAGGGGATGGAGGGCGAGGGGAGGGAGATCGAGGGGACAGAGGGCGAGGGGAGGGAGAGCGAGGGTGACGGAGAGCGAGGGGATGGAGGGCGAGGGGACGGAGGGCGAGGGGACGGAGAATGGAGGGCGAGGGAGGGAGATCGAGGGATGGAGGGCGAGGGGACGGAGGGCGAGGGGACGGAGAATGGAGGGCGAGGGGAGGGAGATCGAGGGGACAGAGGGCGAGGGGAGGGAGATCGAGGGGATGGAGGGCGAGGGGACAGAGGGCGAGGGGACAGAGGGCGAGGGGACAGAGGGCGAGGGGACAGAGGGCGATGGGAGAGGGCGAGGGGAGGGAGATCGAGGGGATGGAGGGCGAGGGGACGGAGATCGGGGGGAGGGAGATCGAGGGGACGGAGATCGAGGGGACGGAGGGCGAGGGGAGGGAGGGCGAGGGGACGGAGGGCGAGGGAACGGAGGGCGAGGGGACGGAGGGCGAAGGGACGGAGGGCGGGGGGAGGGAGATCGAGGGGACGGAGGGCGAGGGGATGGAGAGCGAGGGACAGAGGGTGAGGGGACGGAGATCGGGGGACGGAGGGCGGGGGGCGAGGGACGGAGGGCGAGGGGACGGAGGGCGGGGGGAGGGAGATCGAGGGGACGGAGGGCGAGGGGATGGAGGGCGAGGGACAGAGGGTGAGGGGACGGAGATCGGGGGACGGAGGGCGGGAAGCGAGGGGACAGAAGGCGAGGGGACGGAGATCGAGGGGACGGAGATCGAGGGGACGGGGGGGCGAGGGGACGGAGATCGAGGGGACGGGGGCGAGGGGACGGAGGGCGAGGGGACGGAGATCGAGGGGACGGAGATCGAGGGGACGGGGGGCGAGGGGGACGGAGATCGAGGGGACGGGGGGCGAGGGGACGGAGGGCGAGGGGAGGGAGATCGAGGGGAGGGAGGGTGAGGGGATGGAGGGTGACGGGAGGCGAGGGGACGGAGGGCGAGGGGACGGAGGGCGAGGGGGGGGCGAGGGGTTGGGGGGGCGGGGACAGGGGCAGGAGTAGGGGTCCATCCTACCCTTCTCTCCCCTCCCCAGTTATTTCCTGTTCTGCTATCCCTTCAACCCTTTGTGTCAGCTCTGGTACCTCCCTCATTGTCGTTCCCTCCGTTTGTCCCTCTTGATGATGTTCCTCCTCTGCCTCCCGCACTCCGTGTGCTGTGGCTTTGTCCAGGGCTGTGACCTGAGGTTGTGGATGCTCTTCATTTTGGAATTTCACCCCTCTTGTTGTTTTCAGATTGATGGAGGATCGAGTCACCCAGCTGAACGGATCAGCCCGAAAAACAAGGTGAGTCTCTTTACAGAAAATCAAAAATCATTTTGCAATGACTCTCACTGGGGTACAGACCCCCTCCTCTCCTGAAGGTGCTGACTCTCACTGGGGTACAGGGTCCCCTCCTCTCCTGAAGGAGCTGACTCTCACTGGGGTACAGGGTCCCCTCCTCTCCTGAAGGTGCTGACTCTCACTGGGGTACAGGGTCCCCCTCCTCTCCTGAAGGTGCTGACTCTCACTGGGGTACAGACCCCCCTCCTTTCCTGAAGGTGCTGACTCTCACTGGGGGACAGGGTCCCCCTCCTCTCCTGAAGGTGCTGACTCTCACTGGGGTACAGGGTCCCCTCCTCTCCTGAAGGTGCTGACTCTCACTGGGGTACAGGGTCCCCTCCTCTCCTGAAGGTGCTGACTCTCACTGGGGTACAGGGTCCCCGTCCTCTCCTGAAGGTGCTGACTCTCACTGGGGTACAGGGTCCCCCTCCTCTCCTGAAGGTGCTGACTCTCACTGGGGTACAGGGTCCCCTCCTCTCCTGAAGGTGCTGACTCTCACTGGGGTACAGGGTCCCCTCCTCTCCTGAAGGTGCTGCCTCTCACTGGGGTACAGGGCCCCCTCCTCTCCTGAAGGTGCTGACTCTCACTGGGGTACAGGGTCCCCCTCCTGAAGGTGCTGACTCTCACTGGGGTACAGGGTCCCCCTCCTCTCCTGAAGGTGCTGACTCTCACTGGGGTACAGGGTCCCCCTCCTGAAGGTGCTGACTCTCACTGGGGTACAGGGTCCCCTCCTCTCCTGAAGGTGCTGACTCTCGCTGGGGTACAGGGTCCCCCTCCTTTCCTGAAGGTGCTGACTCTCACTGGGGTACAGGGTCCCCCTCCTCTCCTGAAGGTGCTGACTCTCACTGGGGTACAGGGTCCCCCTCCTGAAGGTGCTGACTCCACTGGGGTACAGGGTCCCCCTCCTGAAGGTGCTGACTCTCACTGGGGTACAGGGTCCCACTCCTCTCCTGAAGGTGCTGACTCTCACTGGGGTACAGGGTCCCCCTCCTGAAGATGCTGACTCTCACTGGGGTACAGGGTCCCCGTCCTCTCCTGAAGGTGCTGACTCTCACTGGGGTACAGGGTCCCCCTCCTGAAGGTGCTGACTCTCACTGGGGTACAGGGTCCCCCTCCTGAAGGTGCTGACTCCACTGGGGTACAGGGTCCCCCTCCTGAAGGTGCTGACTCTCACTGGGGTACAGGGTCCCACTCCTCTCCTGAAGGTGCTGACTCTCACTGGGGCAAGATGAACAACAATGGTTCCTGGGATGAGGAATTTCAGTTATTTAGAGACATTGGAGACGTTGGAATATTTTTCCCTGGAGAAATAAGAATATAGCATAAGAACTAGGAGCAGGAGTCGGCCATCTGGCCCCTCGAGCCTGCTCCCCCATTCAATTAGATCATGGCTGATCTTTTGTGGACTCAGCTCCACTTTCCGGCCCGAACACCATAACCCTTAATCCCTTTATTCTTCAAAAAACTATCTATCTTTACCTTAAAAACATGTAATGAAGGAGCCTCAACTGCTTCACTGGGCAAGGAATTCCATAGATTCACAACCCTTTGGGTGAAGAAGTTCCTCCTAAACTCAGTCCTAAATCTACTTCCCCTTATTTTGAGGCTATGCCCCCTAGTTCTGCTTTCGCCCGCCAGTGGAAACAACCTGCCCGCATCTATCCTATCTATTCCCTTCATAATTTTATATGTTTCTGTAATATCCCCCCCGCATCCTTCTAAATTCCAACGAGTACAGTCCCAGTCTACTCAACCTCTCCTCATAATCCAACCCCTTCAGCTCTGGGATTAACCTAGTGAATCTCCTCTGCACACCCTCCAGTGCCAGTACGTCCTTCCTCAGGTAAGGAGACCAAAACTGAACAAAATACTCCAGGTGTGGCCTCACCAACACCTTATACAATTGCAGCATAATGAAAAAATGAAAATCGCTTATTGTCACGAGTAGGCTTCAAATGAAGTGACTGTGAAAAGCCCCCTAGTTGCCACATTCCGGCACCTGTTCGGGGAGGCTGGTAAGGGAATCGAACCGTGCTGCTGGCCTGCCTTGGTCTGCTTTCAAAGCCAGAGATTTAGCCCTATAACCTCCCTCGTCTTAAACTCCATCCCTCTAGCAATGAAGGACAAAATTCAATTTGCCTTCTTAATCACCTGTTGCACCTGTAAACCAACTTTCCGTGACTCATGCACTAGCACACCCAGGTCTCTCTGCACAGCGGCATGCTTTAATATTTTATCATTTAAATAATAATCCCGTTTTCTGTTATTCCTACCAAAATGGATAACCTCACATTTGTCAACATTGTATTCCATCTGCCAGACCCTAGCCCATTCACTTAACCTATCCAAAT
Organism: Scyliorhinus canicula; assembly: GCF_902713615.1. NCBI lineage: Eukaryota > Metazoa > Chordata > Chondrichthyes > Carcharhiniformes > Scyliorhinidae > Scyliorhinus > Scyliorhinus canicula. The sequence continues at coordinate 1,419,373 of NC_052147.1, forward strand.
CCCTCTGCAGACTTCCAGTATCCTCTGCACTTTTCGCTTTACCACTCATCTTCGTGTCATCTGCAAACTTGGATACATTGCCCTTGGTCCCCAACTCCAAATCATCAATGTAAATTGTGAACAATTGTGGGCCCAACACGGATCCCTGAGGGACACCACTAGCTACTGATTGCCAACCAGAGACACACCCATTAATCCCCACTCTTTGCTTTCTATTAATTAACCAATCCTCTATCCATGCTACTACTTTACCCTTAATGCCATGGATCTTGATCTTATGCAGCAACCTTTTGTGTGGCACCTTGTTAAAGGCTTTCTGGAAATCCAGATATACCACATCCATTGGCTCCCCATTATCTAACGCACTGGTAATGCCCTCAAAAAATTCCACTAAATTAGTTAGGCATGACCTGCCCTTTATGAACCCATGCTGCGTCTGCCCAATGGGACAATTCCTATCCAGATGCCTCGCTATTTCTTCCTTGATGATAGATTCCAGCATCTTCCCTACCGAAGTTAAGCTCACTGGCCTATAATTACCTGCTCTCTGCCTACCTCCTTTTTTCAACAGTGATGTCATGTTTGCTCATTTCCAATCCACCGGGACCACCCCAGAGTCTAGTGAATTTTGGTAAATTATCACTAGTGCATTTGCAATTTCCCTAGCCATCTCTTTTAGTACCCTGGGATGCATTCCATCAGGGCCAGGAGACTTGTCTACCTTTAGCCCCATTAGCTTGCCCATCACTCCCTCCTTAGTGATAACAATCCTCTCAAGGTCCTCACCTGTCATAGCCTCATTTCTATCAGTCGCTGGCATGTTATTTGTGTCTTCCACTGTGAAGACCGACCCAAAAAACCTGTTCAGTTCCTCAGCCATTTCCTCATCTCCCATTATTAAATCTCCCTTCTCATCCTTTAAAGGACCAATATTTATCTTAGCCACTCTTTTTTGCTTTATATATTTGTAAAAACTTTATCTGTTTTTATATTCTGAGCAAGTTTACTCTCATACTCTATCTTACTCTTCTTTATACCTTTTTTAGTAGCTTTCCGTTGCCCCCTAAAGATTTCCCAGTCCTCTAGTCTCCCACTAATCTTTGCCACTTTGTGTGCTTTTTCCTTCAATTTGATACTCTCCCTTATTTCCTTAGATATCCACGGTCGATTTTCCCTCTTTCTACTGTCCTTCCATTTTGTTGGTATAAACCTTTGCTGAGCACTGTGAAAAATCGCTTGGAAGATTCTCCACTGTTCCTCAACTGTTTCACCATAAAGTCTTTGTTCCCAGTCTACCTTAGCTAGCTCTTCTCTCATCCCATTGTAATCTCCTTTGTTTAAGCACAAAACACTGTTTTTTTTAATTTTACCTTCTCACCCTCCATCTGTATTTTAAATTCCACCATATTGTGATCGCTCCTTCCGAGAGGATCCCTAACTATGAGATCATTAATCAATCCTGTCTCATTACACAGGACCAGATCTAGGACCGCTTGTTCCCTCGTAGGTTCCATTACATACTGTTCTAGGAAACTATCGCGGATACATTCTATAAACTCCTCCTCAATGTTGCCTTGACCGACCTGGTTAAACCAGTCAAACATGTAGATTAAAATCCCCCATGATAACTGCTGACCATTTCTACATGCATCAGTTATTTCTTTGTTTATTGCCTGCCCCACCATAATGTTACTATTTGATGGCCTATAGACTAATCCTATCAGTGTCTTTTTCGCCTCACTATTCCTGATTTCCACCCAAATGGATTCAACCTTATCTTCCATAGCACCGATATCATCCCTTACTATTGCCCGGATGTCATCCTTAAATAACAGAGCTACACCACCTCCCTTACCATCCACTCTGTCCTTCCGAATAGTTTGCTACCCTTGGATATGTAACTCCCAGTCGTGACCATCCTTTAACCATGTTTCAGTAATGGCCACTAAATCATAGTCATTCACGATGATTTGCGCCATCAACTCATTTACCTTATTCCGAATACTACGAGCATTCAGGTAAAGTCCACTTATGTTGGCTTTTATACCTCTGTTTTTAATCTTAACACCTCGATCACTGACCTCTCCTAAGTTATATTTCCTCTTAACTTTTCTCCTAATTTTCCTTGTCGTTGAGCCCATATCTCCATGTAACAACCTGCCGCATCGCTTACCGTTAATGTTTTTACTTCCAGTTTTATTCCTTTTGGTATTACTGAGCTCCCCTCAGTCACTGTACCTTGTACTGTCGCCCTTTTTGATTTTTGACTATGGCTTCTCTGCCTTACACTTTCCCCCTTACTGCCTTTTATTTCTGTCCCTGTGTTACGACTTTCCAACTTCCTGCATCGGCCCCATTCCCCTGCCACACTAGTTTAAACCCTCCCCAACAATGAAGGCTGAAAGGAGATGTCGGGCTGTTCAATACAACAAATGGTCTGGTGAGAGCAGTGAGGGGGAAACTGTTCCCATTGGTGGAAGGATTAGAGCTAGAGGATCCAGCTTGAAGGTGATTGGTTGACGAAGCCATGGTGGCACAGGGATCACAGTGAGTGGTTCTGGTCTGGATCCATTTCCTGGGAGAGTGAGGGAGGGAGTATTCAGTGTAATGGGGAGAAGGCGGGAAGAGGATCAGAGGGCCAGCAGAGACATGACTGGCCAAATGGCCTCTTTCTGTGCTGTAACCAATATATGATTCTGTGACAGTCTACAAACCACCAGCACCTAGTTCATTGGTGGGGTTCAGTGGGTACTGGGGTTCTGGGCCCAGTATTCATGATGCAGAGTTCAGGAGGTGGGGGCAGTGATGCGAGATTTGGAGTAGAGTTCATGGGGAAGTGGAGTTTTGGGTTCAGAGGGCAGGGGTGTGGGATTCAGAGGGGAGGGGGTTCAGGGCTGCGGTGTTCAGAGGGCAGGGGTGCGGGGTTCAGAGGGCAGGGGTGCGGGGTTCAGAGGGCAGGGGTGCGGGGTTCAGAGGGCAGGGCTGCGGGGTTCAGAGGGCAGGGCTGCGGGGTTCAGAGGGCAGGGCTGCGGGGTTCAGAGGGCAGGGCTGCGGGGTTCAGAGGGGAGTGGGTTTCAGAGGGCGGGGATCAGAGAGCAGGGGTGCGGGGTTCATAGGGCAGGGGTTCAAAGGGCAGGGCTGCGGGGTTCAGGGGGGTGGGGGTTTCAGAGGGCAGGGGTGCGGGGTTCAGAGGGCAGGGGTGCGGGGTTCAGAGGGCAGGGGGTGCGGGGTTCAGAGGGCAGGGATGCGGGGTTCAGAGGGCAGGGCTGCGGGGTTCAGAGGGCAGGGCTGCGGGGTTCAGAGGGCAGGGCTGCGGGGTTCAGAGGGCAGGGGTGCGGGGTTCAGAGGGCAGGGGAGCGGGGTTCAGAGGGCAGGGGTGCGGGGTTCAGAGGGCAGGGGTGTGGGAACGATTGGCAGTGTTACTTCTGGCTGCCTAATTACTATTCCTGTTGTATTTAGACTCGGGATGGCAGCAGAGTCCCCTGTTGCTGTGGTGACCAGTCGATCCAGTGATGTTTATTACTGGGGTGGTGGGAAAGCCACACCCCAGAAATTGGACCTGTTTAAAGGTGGACGGAGCGCACAGCAGGTCTGTGCCAGCAACACCCACTTCGCAGTGGTCTCTGTGGAGAAGGAGCTGTACACCTGGGCGGTGAGTACACTGGGAGTGGGCAGAGAGTGAGGGTACGGGAGAGTGGCAGTGTGGGGGGGGGGGGCAGTGTGGGGGGGGGGGGGGGGGGGACAGTGAGCGGCAGTGTGGGGGGGACAGTGAGTGGCAGTGTGGGGGGGGCAGTGAGTGGCAGTGTGGGGGGGGGGGCAGTGTGGGGGGGCAGTGAGTGGCAGTGTGGGGGGGACAGTGAGTGGCAGTGTGGGGGGGGCAGTGTGGGGGGGGACAGTGTGAGTGGCAGTGTGGGGGGCAGTGAGTGGCAGTGTGGGGGGGCAGTGAGTGGCAGTGTGGGGGGGACAGTGAGTGGCAGTGTGGGGGGGGCAGTGTGGGGGGGCAGTGAGTGGCAGTGTGGGGGGGACAGTGAGTGGCAGTGTGGGGGGGGGCAGTGTGGGGGGGTGGGGGGGCAGTGTGGGGGGGTGGGGGGGCTGTGTGGGGGGGCAGTGTGGGGGGGGCAGTGTGGGGGGGCAGTGTGGGGGGGGTGGGGGGGCTGTGGGGGGGGGGCAGTGTGGGGGGGGGCGGCAGTGTGTGGCAGAGGGTCAGTACTGAGGGAGTGCTGCACTGTCAGAGGGTCAGTACTGAGGGAGTGCCGCACTGTCAGAGGGTCAGTACTGAGGGAGCGCTGCACTGTCAGTGGGTCAGTACTGAGGGAGTGCCGCACTGTCAGAGGGTCAGTACTGAGGGAGTGCCGCACTGTCAGAGGGTCAGTACTGAGGGAGCGCTGCACTGTCAGAGGGTCAGTACTGAGGGAGTGCCTCACTGTCAGAGGGTCAGTACTGAGGGAGCGCTGCACTGTCAGAGGGTCAGTACTGAGGGAGTGCCGCACTGTCAAAGGGTCAGTACTGAGGGGCACTGCACTGTCAGAGGGTCAGTACTGAGGGAGTGCTGCACTGTCAGAGGGTCAGTACTGAGGGAGTGCAGCACTGTCAGAGGGTCAGTACTGAGGGAGTGCTGCACTGTCAGAGGGTCAGTACTGAGGGAGTGCTGCACTGTCAGAGGGTCAGTACTGAGGGAGTGCCGCACTGTCAGAGGGTTAGTACTGAGGGAGTGCTGCACTGTCAGAGGGTCAGTACTGAGGGAGTGCCGCACTGTCAGAGGGTCAGTACTGAGGGAGCGCTGCACTGTCAGAGGGTCAGTACTGAGGGGATGCTGCACTGTCAGAGGGTCAGTACTGAGGGAGCGCCGCACTGTCAGAGGGTCAGTACTGAGGGAGTGCCGCACTGTCAGAGGGTCAGTACTGAGGGAGTGCCGCACTGTCGGAGGGTCAGTACTGAGGGAGTGCCGCACTGTCAGAGGGTCAGTACTGAGGGAGTGCCGCACTGTCAGAGGGTCAGTACTGAGGGAGCGCCGCACTGTCAGAGGGTCAGTACTGAGGGAGTGCCGCACTGTCAGAGGGTCAGTACTGAGGGAGTGCCGCACTGTCAGAGGGTCAGTACTGAGGGGGTGCTGCACCGTTGGCGCTGCGAGCCTGTATTCTGGATGAGGTATTAAAATGAGGACCTGTTTTCTAAGTTGGCTGTAATCCATCCCCTGCCATTAGTTTAGAGAATGTGGGATTCCTTCCTGCAGGTCAATACCTTTCTGTCAACAAACATCACCAACTGGTTATCTGCTGAGTTAGTTCATTGCTTTGTGCAGCGTCTTCTCTGCATGTTTGCCTCGTGCACTTTCGACATGAGGGTGACAGGGATTTAAAATGACGTGATTGTTTCTGAAGTGCTTTGTGATATCCTGCTGTGGTAAAGGCACAACGGGAAAACAAGTCTTTCCTTTTCTTTGCACAGAATGTCCAGGGCGGGACGAAGATGGTTGGACAATTGGGTCATGGTGATCGAGCTTCTTATCGTCAGCCCAAGTGGGTGGAGAAGCTGCAAGGGAAAGCAATCGAGCAGGCTGCCTGTGGCGATGAGTTTACCACCTGCATTACCGGTAAGTGGGCAGCAGGATCAGACACAATCGTCAGCAGAGTCTCTTCTTAAACATTCGTTCTTGGGATGTGGGCGTCGCTGGGTCACCATTTATTGCCCATCCCCGAGGACATTGAAGCGTCAGCGACATTGCTGTTGGTCTGGAGTCACATGGAGGCCAGACCGGGTAAGGACGGCAGATTTCCTTCCCTAAAGTGAACCAGGTAGGTTTTTACGACAGTTGGCAATGGTTTCATGGTCACCATTAGACATTTTTATTCCAGATATTTTATTTTATTTATGGTGGGACTTGAAGCCGGTCCCCAGAGCGATACCCTGGGACTCTGGAGTACTCGCCCAGTGACTATTTCACGACACCACTGCCTCACGTAACATAACCCAACGCAGCACAATCATCCATGTTAAAGATAGCCCTCCATGTGTGTTACCAGTATTCAGAGGGAGCTTTACTCTGTATCTAACCCCGTGCTGTACCTGTCCTGGGAGTGTTTGATGGGGACAGTGTAGAGGGAGCTTTACTCTGTATCTAACCCCGTGCTGTACCTGTCCTGGGAGTGTTTGATGGGGACAGTGTAGAGGGAGCTTTACTCTGTATCTAACCCCGTGCTGTACCTGTCCTGGGAGTGTTTGATGGGGACAGTGTAGAGGGAGCTTTACTCTGTATCTAACCCCGTGTTGTACCTGTCCTGGGAGTGTTTGATGGGGACAGTGTAGAGGGAGCTTTACTCTGTATCTAACCCCGTGCTGTACCTGCCTGGGAGTGTTTGATGGGGACAGTGTAGAGGGAGCTTTACTCTGTATCTAACCCCGTGCTGTACCTGTCCTGGGAGTGTTTGATGGGGACAGTGTAGAGGGAGCTTTACTCTGTATCTAACCCCATGCTGTACCTGTCCTGGGAGTGTTTGATGGGGACAGTGTAGAGGGAGCTTTACTCTGTATCTAACCCCGTGCTGTACCTGTCCTGGGAGTGTTTGATGGGGACAGTGTAGAGGGAGCTTTACTCTGTATCTAACCCCGTGCTGTACCTGTCCTGGGAGTGTTTGATGGGGACAGTGTAGAGGGAGCTTTACTCTGTATCTAACCCTGTGCTGTACCTGTCCTGGGAGTGTTTGATGGGGACAGTGCAGAGGGAGCTTTACTCTGTATCTAACCCCGTGCTGTACCTGTCCTGGGAGTGTTTGATGGGGACAGTGTAGAGGGAGCTTTACTCTGTATCTAACCCCGTGCTGTACCTGTCCTGGGAGTGTTTGATGGGGACAGTGTAGAGGGAGCTTTACTCTGTATCTAACCCCGTGCTGTACCTGTCCTGGGAGTGTTTGATGGGGACAGTGTAGAGGGAGTTTACTCTGTATCTAACCCCGTGCTGTACCTGTTCTGGGAGTGTTTGATGGGGACAGTGTAGAGGGAGCTTTACTCTGTATCTAACCCCGTGCTGTACCTGTCCTGGGAGTGTTTGATGGGGACAGTGTAGAGGGAGCTTTACTCTGTATCTAACCCCGTGCTGTACCTGTTCTGGGAGTGTTTGATGGGGTCAGTGCAGAAGGAGCTTTACTCTATATCTAACCCCGTGCTGTCCCTGTCCTGGGAGTGTTTGATGGGGACAGTAGAGAGGGAGCTTTACTCTGTATCTAACCCCGTGCTGTACCTGTCCTGGGAGTGTTTGATGGGGATAGTGTAGAGGGAGCTTTACTCTGTATCTAACCCCGTGCTGTACCTGTCCTGGGAGTGTTTGATGGGGATAGTGTAGAGGGAGCTTTACTCTGTATCTAACCCCGTGCTGTACCTGCCCTGGGAGTTTTCGATGGGGACAATGTGGAGGATGATTAATTCCGTAGTGAATTGTATGGTGACTGCTCTGTCCCCGGTTATGTTTTCTCTGTAGATGAGGGCCACCTGTATGCATTTGGCACGGATTACGACGGTTGTATTGGGTGTGATGGTCAGTACGGGCAGGAAGTGCTGGAGCCGGTACTGGTGGAGTTCTCGCTCGATCACCCTGTTGAGCAAGTTTCCTGTGGTGATAATCACGTGGTCGCACTAACACGTAACAAAGAGGTATTCTCGTGGGGCTGTGGAGAACACGGTAAGTATTTCCAATTGGGTGATATTATTCTCAAGTTGTGCACGCTGGGGGGAGAGGCGAGGATTGTGTGTTTGATATTTGGGGGAGAGGCGAGGATTGTGTGTTTGATATTTGGGGGAGAGGCGAGGATTGTGTGTTTGATATTTGGGGGAGAGGCGAGGATTGTGTGTTTGATATTTGGGGGAGAGGCGAGGATTGTGTGTTTTATATTTGGGGGAGAGGCGAGGATTGTGTGTTTGATATTTGGGGGAGAGGCGAGGATTGTGTGTTTGATATTTGGGGGAGAGGCGAGGATTGTTTGTTTGATATTTGGGGGAGAGGCGAGGATTGTGTGTTTGATATTTGGGGGAGAGGCGAGGATTGTGTGTTTGATATTGGCAACACCAGAAGAAGAAAGTTGTCATTGAACCTTCACTCACTGAAATAGCTTGTGACCGATGTGTCTGAAATTGTTGAAAGCTTTAATTGAGCCCCTGCATCCACATTTCGAGGGAGAGAGTTCCACATTTCCACTCCCTTTGTCTGTGAAGTAACTTCCCCAATCACAGGCTCAGCCCCTAGGGGCTGGTTTAGCACAGGGCTAAATCGCTGGCTTTGAAAGCAGACCAAGGCAGGCCAGCAGCACGGTTCAATTCCCGTACCAGCCTCCCCAAACAGGCGCCGGAATGTGGCGACTAGGGGCTTTTCACAGTAACTTCTTTTGAAGCCTACTTGTGACAATAAGCGATTTTCATTTTTCATTTTCATTTCAAGTTTCCCCTTGTTTTGGACTGTTTCCTCACAGAGGAGCAGATTCTCCCTGGATCCTTGCATCACACCATAATTATCTATATTCTGGCTACAACAAGACTTTTCGCGTCTATCTAACCCCGGTATCGTTCTGGGGAATCTGTGCTGCAATCCTCTGGGGCCAGTATATTTTCCCTGAGATCATGATGGCCAGAATTGAACATAGTTCCTCCAGAGAGGGCCTGAGACGCACTTTAATATCACTGCAGCAAAACTTCCTTCTCTTATCTTCCAGTCCCTGAGACAAAGTGGAACATTACATTAACATTTATCAGAGAGTTGAAGCTGATTTTGTTACGTGATTCCACTTGCTTTTCCTGATGTAAGTGGGAGCTATTGCCTTGTTCTTGTCTCAATCTTGTTTGTTGGTTACAGGACGCCTGGGGCTCGACTCGGAGGAGAATTACCTGTACCCAGAACATGTGAGTGCTCAAAATCCAGGGCCTCCCACCTCAAAAAACCAGGTGGAGGGGAAAGATCTGGGGTGGGTTCACGGGTCACCAAAATTGCGTTCGGCGATGTTCCGCCCGCTCCAAGGCAGCGCACTCTACGAGTATGCCGTCCGCCGTATCGATGGTCTCAGGACATCCCGATGCGAGTATGTCGTCCGCCGTATCGATGGTCTCAGGACATCCCGATGCGAGTATGCCGTCCGCCGTATCGACGGTCTCGGGGGATCCCGATGCGAGTATGCCGTCCGCCGTATCGACCGTCTCAGGGGGATCCCGATGCGAGTATGCCTTCCGCCGTATCGACCGTCTCAGGACGTTGCCTGAAGCCCACATCCCGATGCTCCGACCCCAACCTAAGCCCTTTCTTGAACTCCTTCCCAGCTATCTTGTATCCCTCAAGTGCCCTAACTGAACCTTGTTTTCTCCTTATATAAGCCCCCTTCTTCCTCTTGACAAGACTTTCAACTTCTTTTGTGAACCATGGTTCCCTCACTTAACCATTTCCTCCCTGCCTGACAGGGACATACATATCAAGGACACACAGTATTTGCTCCTTGAACAAGCTCCACATCTCAATTGTGCCTATCCCTGACATTTCCTGTTTCCATCTTATGCTCCCCAATTCTTGCCTACTCGCATTGTAATTACCCTTTCCCCAGTTATAAACCTTGCCCTGCCATATGTTCCATTGCTATAGTGAAAGTCACCAAATTGTGGTCACTATCTCCAAAGTGCTCTCCCACAAACAAATCTTTTTAAAAAAAATAACTTTTATTAAGATTGTCACAAAATATAAACAACAAAACAATATTAACCAAACAACCATAGTAAAAGCCAAAGAACAAAAACCAACCCCCCCCCCCCCCCCAGCAACTACAAAAACAAACAAAAGAAAACAATAAAAAGGAAAGAGATAACACCCGGGACATCCAACAAACCCCTTCCCCCCCCGGTTGCTGCTGCTATCGGCCTATTTCCCTACCGTTCCGCCAGGAAGTCCAGGAAAGGCTGCCACCGCCTAAAGAACCCTTGTACTGATTCCCTCAGGGCAAATTTCACATTCTCCAACTTAATGAATCCCGCCATATCATTGATCCAGGCCTCCACGCTTGGGGGCCTCGCATCCTTTCACTGAAGCAAGATCCTCCGCCGGGCTACTAGGGACGCAAAGGCCAGGACTCCGGCCTCTTTCGCCTCCTGCACTCCCGGCTCCGCTGCAACCCCAAATATCGCGAGTCCCCAGCCTGGCTCAACCCTGGATCCTACCACCCTCGACCCCGTCCTTGCTACCCCCTTCCAAAAGTCCCCCAACGCATGCCCAGAACATATGGGCATGGTTCGCTGGGCTCCCCGAGCACCTAGTACACCTATCCTCGCCCCCAAAGAACCTGCTCATCCTCGTCCCGGTCATATGAGCCCTATGCAGCACTTTGAACTGTATGAGGCTAATCCTCGCACAAGAAGAGGAGTTCACCCTTTCCAGGGCATCCGCCCACGTCCCCTCCTCAATCTCCTCACCCAGCTCCTCTTCCCATTTACCCATCAGCTCCTCCACCAAGGCCTCATCCACCTCCTGCATAACATGGTACACGTCCAAAATCTTCCCTCCTCCAACCCACACCCCCAAGAGCACCCTGTCCCGAACCCCCCGCGGGGGCAACAGAGGGAACCCCGCCACTTGCCGCCTGGCAAACGCCCTAACCTGCATGTACCTAAACATGTTCCCCGGGGGGAGCCCAAACTTCCCCTCTAACTCCCCCAGGCTCGCAAACCTCCCATCTACAAACAGGTCCCTCAACCTCCTTATACCTGCCCTGTGCCAGCCAAGAAACCCCCCATCGACGCTCCCCGGGACAAACCGGTGATTCCCCCGTATCGGGGACTCCGTCGAGCCCCCCACCTCCCCCCTATGCCGTCTCCATTGCCCCCAAATTGTGAGGGTAGCCGCCACCACCGGACTCGTAGTATACCTCGTTAGAGGGAGCGGCAACGGCGCCGTTACCAGCGCCTCCAGGCTCGTATTCACACAGGATGCCATCTCCATCCTCTTCCATGCTGCCCCCTCCTCGTCCATTACCCACTAATGCACCATCGCTGCGTTGGCAGCCCAGTAATACCCACACAGGTTGGGCAGCGCCAGCCCCCCCTTATCCCTGCCCCACTCCAAAAACACCCTTCTCACCCTCGGAGTCCCATGCGCCCACACAAACCCCGTGATGCTCCTGTTGACACTCCTAAAAAAGGCCTTCGGGATAAGGATGGGGAGACACTGGAACAGGAGCAAAATACCTCTGGAGCAGCGTCATCTTGACGGACTGCACCCTACCCGCCAGCGACAGTGGTAACATATCCCACCTTTTAAACACCTCCTCCATTTGCTCCACCAGCCTTGTGAGGTTAAGCTTGTGCAGGGCCCCCCAGCTCCTAGCCACCTGGACTCCCAGTTCCTAAAGCTCCTCCCTGCCGGCTTCAGTGGGAGCCTACCAATCCCCTCCTCCTGATCCCCCGGGTGCACAACGAACAGCTCGCTCTTACCCAGGTTGAGCTTAGAACATAAGAACTAGGGCAGCACGGTGGCGCAGTGGGTTAGCCCTGTTGCCTCACGGCGCCGAGGTCCCAGGTTCGAATCCCGGCTCTGGGTCACTGTCTGTGTGGAGTTTGCACATTCTCCCCGTGTTTGCGTGGGTTTCACCCCCACAACCCAAAGATGTGCAGAGTAGGTGGATTGGCCTCACTAAATTGCCCCTTAATTGGAAAAATGAATTGGGTATTCTAAATTTATAAAAAAAAAAGAACATAAGAACTAGGAGCAGGAGTAGGCCATCTGGCCCCTTGAGCCTGCTCCGCCATTTAATGAGATCATGGCTGATCTTTTGTGGACTCAGCTCCACTTTCCGGCCCGAACACCATAACCCTTAATCCCTTTATTCTTCAAAAAACTATCTATCTTTACCTTAAAAAGATTTAATGAAGGAGCCTCAACTGCTTCACTGGGCAAGGAATTCCATAGATTCACAACCCTTTGGGTGAAGAAGTTCCTCCTAAACTCAGTCCTAAATCTACTTCCCCTTATTTTGAGTCTATGCCCCCTAGTTCTGCTTTCACCCGCCAGTGGAAACAACCTGCCCGCATCTATCCTATCTATTCCCTTCATAATTTTAAATGTTTCTATAAGATCCCCCCTCATCCTTCTAAATTCCAACGAGTACAGTCCCAGTCTACTCAACCTCTCCTCATAATCCAACCCCTTCAGCTCTGGGATTAACCTAGTGAATCTCCTCTGCACACCCTCCAGCACCAGTACGTCCTTTCTCAGGTAAGGAGACCAAAACTGAACACAATACTCCAGGTGTGGCCCCACAAACACCTTATACAATTGCAGCATAACCTCCCTAGTCTTAAACTCCATCTCTCTAGCAATGAAGGACAAAATTCCATTTGCCTTCTTAATCACCTGGAAACCAACTTTTTGCGACTCATGCACTCGCACACCCAGGTCTCTCTGCACAGCGGCATGCTTTAATATTTTATTGTTTAAATAATAATCCCGTTTGCTGTTATTCCTACCAAAATGGATAACCTCACATTTGTCAACATTGTATTCCATCTGCCAGACCCGAGCCCATTCACTTAACCTATCCAAATCCCTCTGCAGACTTCCAGTATCCTCTGCACTTTTCGCTTTACCACTCATCTTAGTGTCATCTGCAAACTTGGACACATTGCCCTTGGTCCCCAACTCCAAATCATCTATGTAAATTGTACCCAGAAAAGCCCCCAAATTCGCTGAGAATCCTCATCACCTCCGGCATTTCCCCCACCGGGTCCACCACATACAGCAACAGGTCGTCCGCATAAAGCGACACTCGATGCTCCTCCCCACCCCGCACCAGGCCCCTCCAGTTCCCCGACTCCCTCAACACCATGGCCAGGGGCTCAATTGCCAACGCAAAGAGCAAGGGGGACAGGGGACACCCCAGTCTCGTCCCCCGGTGCAGCCGAAAGTACTCCGACCTCCTCCTATTCGTGGCTACACTCGCCATCGGGGTCTCATAGAGCAACCTCACCCAACGGACAAACCCCTCCCCAAACCCAAACCTTTCCAACACCTCCCACAGATACCCCCACTCAACCCTATCGAAGGCCTTCTCCGCGTCTAATGCCACCACTATCTCCGCCTCCCCTTCCACAGCCGGCATCATAATGACATTCAGAAGCCTTCGTATGTTGGTATTCAACTGCCTTCCCTTCACAAACCCCGTCTGGTCCTCGTGAATGACCCCCGGCACGCAATCCTCTATTCTTGTAGCTAAGATCTTTGCCAACAACTTGGCGTCAACATTTAGCAGCGAGATCGGCCTATATGACCCACACTGCAGGGGGTCCTTGTCCCGCTTAAGGATCAAGGAAATCAGCGCCCGTGACCCCCCCCTCCACCGGGGGTTCAGATCGGTACAATTCCCCATAAAAGTCCCTAAAGACCCCATTAACGTCTACCCCCCCTCCGCACCACCTTTCCATCTCTATCCTTCACTCCCCCAATCTCCCTGGCCGTGTCCCGATTTCGGAGCTGGTGTGCCAGCATCCTGCTCGCCTTCTCCCCGTATTCATACACCGCTCCCTGTGCTTTCCTCCACTGAGCTTCCGCCTTTCTGGTGGTCAATAGATCGAACCTGGCCTGAAGGCTACGCCGCTCCCCCAGCAATCCCTCCTCCGGAGCCTCCGCATATCTCCTATCCACCCTCACCATCTCCCCTATCAGTCTCTCCCTCTCCCTCTGCTCCCCCTCTCCCTATGGGTTCGTATGGAAATCAACTCCCCTCTAATCACCGCCTTCAATGCCTCCCAGACCGTCCCCACTCGGACCTCCCCGTTATCGTTGGCCTCAAGGTACCTCTCGATACACCCCCGAACCCTCTCGGCCACCTCCTCACCTGCCAGCAGCCCCACCTCCAAGCGCCAGAGTGGACGTTGGTCCCTCTCCTCCCCCAGCCCAAGGTCCACCCAGTGCGGGGCATGATCTGAAATGGCAATGGCGGAGTATTCCACATCCTCCACCCTCGACACCAACCCCCTGATCGGGACAAAAAAATCGATCCTGGAATAGGCCTTATGCACGTGGGACAAAAACGAGCACTCCCTGGCCTTTGGCCTCGCAAACCTCCAGGGATCCACCCCTCCCATCTGATCCATAAACCCCTCAACACCTTAGCCGCCGCTGGCCTCCTACCCGTCCGGGACTTGGATCGATCCAATGGGGGATCCAGCACCGTGTTGAAATCCCCCCCCATGATCAGGCCCCCCACCTCCAGGTCCGGAATGCGGCCCAGCATACGCCGCATAAACCCAGCATCGTCCCAATTTGGGGCATAAACATTCACCAACACCACCCGCTCCCCCTGCAGCTTACCACTCACCATCACATATCTCCCGCCACTGTCAGCCACCACCCTCAATGCCTCAAACGACACCCTCTTCCCCACCAGGATCGCCACCCCCCTACTCTTCTCATCCAGCCCTGAATGAAATACTTGGCCCACCCATCCCTTCCTCAGTCGAACCTGGTCCGCCACCTTCAGGTGCGTCTCCTGGAGCATGGCCACATCCGCCTTCAGCCCCTTCAAATGCGTAAATACCCGGGCCCGTTTGACTGGCCCGTTCAGCCCCCTCACATTCCAGGTTATCAGCCGGATCAGAGGGCTCCCTGCCCCCTCCCCCGCCGACTAGCCATAACCCATCCCTGCCCACCACTGGCCAGCGCCCCCCGCTCGGCCTGTTCCCCACGGCGGCAATTCCCCTCCCAGCACCACCTGCATACTCCAGCTCCTTCCTGGCCATTTCAGCAGCAACCCGGTACCCTCCCACCCCCCCAGGCTAGGACCCCTCCTAGCCGCGCCCCCCCCCCCTCCATTGCACTCCCGTGAGCCAGCTAACTTCTGCTGACCCCGGCGACTCCGCCACACCTCCGGCCCCTCCCCACGTGGGGCTACTCTTCCTCCGTGCCCATCAGCAGGCCCCCCCCCCGCTCTTGCTTCTCAGCCCCGACCCCGCCCCCATCACCCAGCAGCGTGGGAAACAAGAGGAAAGCCCGCGCTTTCGCCCTGCCCAACCCCGCCTCCTCTAGGGCAGCTCCCATTGCCGGTCCCCACCACCAGCTTCCCGCACTCCCAGTTTACCTCCCTGCCTGAACCCGTCCACCAGATCCCACAACCAAATCTAACACTTGGCCCGGTTCATTACCCAGTACCAAATCCAATGTGGCCCCGCCTCTTGTCGGTCTATCCACATATAGTGTGAGGAAACCCTCCTGCACACACTGGATAAAAACAGCCCCATCCAAACTATTCGAATTATAGCGGCTCCAATCAATATTTGGAAAGTTAACGTCATCCATGACAACTACCCTGAGACTACCGCACCCATCCAAAATCTGCATTGCAATCTTTTCCTCCTCATCTCTGTTACTGTTTGGGGGCCTATAGAAAACTCCTAACAAAGTGACCGCTCCTTTCCTATTTCTAACTTCAGCCCACACTACCTCAGTAGCCAGATCCTCCTCAAACTGCCTTTCTGCAGCCGTTATACTATCCTTGATTAACAATGCTACTCCTCCACCTCTTTTACCACCTTCCCTAATCTTACTGAAATATTTAAACTCCGGAACCATCCACCACCCTCTGCGTAAAAGGATTTCCACGCACATCTCCCTTAAACTTTCCCCCTCTCACCTTGAAATCGTGACCCCTTGTAATTGACACCCCCACTCTTGGAAAAAGCTTGTTGCTATCCACCCTGTCCATACCTCTCATAATTTTGTAGACCTCAATCAGGTCCCCCCTCAACCTCCGTCTTTCCAACGAAAACAATCCTAATCTACTCAACCTTTCTTCATAGCTAGCACCCTCCATACCAGGCAACATCCTGGTGAACCTCCTCTGCACCCTCTCTAAAGCATCCACATCCTTCTGGTAATGTGGCGACCAGAACTGCACGCAGTATTCCAAATGTGGCCTAACCAAAGTCCTATACAACTGTAACATGACCTGCCGACTCTTGTATTCAATACCCCGTCCGATGAAGGCAAGCATGCTGTATGCCTTCTTGACCACTCTATCGACCTGCGTTGCCACCTTCAGGGTACAATGGACCTGAACTCCCAGATCTCTCTGTACATCAATTTTCCCCAGGACTCTTCCATTGACCATATAGTCCACTCTTGAATTGGATCTTCCAAAATGCATCACCTCGCATTTGCCTCGATTGAACTCCATCTGCCATTTCTCTGCCCAACTCTCCAATCTATCTATATTTTGCTGTATTCTCTGACAGTACTCCTCGCTATCTGCCACTCACCAATCTTAGTATCATCTGCAAACTTGCTAATCAGACCACCTATACCTTCCTCCAAATCATTTATGTATATCACAAACAACAGTGGTCCGAACACGGACCCCTGTGGAACACCACTAGTCACCTTTCTCCATTTTGAGACACTCCCTTCCACCACTACTCTCTGTCTCCTGTTGCCCAGCCAGTTCTTTATCCATCTAGCTAGTACACCCTGAACCCCATACGACTTCACTTTTTCCATCAACCTGCCATGGGAAACTTTATCAAACGCCTTACTGAAGTCCATGTATATGACATCTACAGCCCTTCCCTCATCAATTAACTTTGTCACTTCCTCAAAGAATTCTATTAGGTTTGTAAGACATGACCTTCCCTGCACAAAACCATGCTGCCTATCACTGATAAGTCTATTTTCTTCCAGATGTGAATAGATCCTATCCCTCTGAGTCTTCTCCAACAATTTGCCTACCACTGACGTCAAGCTCACAGGTCTATAATTCCCTGGATTATCCCTGCTACCCTTCTTAAACGAAGGGACAACATTAGCAATTCTCCAGTCCTCCGGGACCTCAGCCGTGCTCAAGGATGCTGCAAAGATATCTGTTAAGGCCCCAGCTATTTCGACCCTCGCTTCCCTCAGTAACCTGGGATAGATCCCATCCGGTCCTGGGGACTTGTCCACCTTAATGCCTTTTAGAATACCCAAAACTTCCCCCTTCCTTATGCCGACTTGACCTAGAGTATTTAAACATCCATCCCTAACCTCAACATCCGTCATGTCCCTCTCCTTGGTGAATACCGATGCAAAGTACTCATTAAGAAGCTCACTCATTTCCTCTGACTCCACACATAAATTCCCTCTTTTGTCTTTGAGTGGGCCAATCCTTTCTGTAGTTACCCTCTTGCTCCTTATATACAAATAAAAGGCTTTGGGATTTTCCTTAACCCTGTTAGCCAAAGATATTTCATGACCCCTTTTAGCCCTCTTTATTGCGCGTTTGAGATTTGTCCTACTTTCCCGATATTCCTCCAAAGCTTCATCAGTTTTAAGTCACCCAGATCTTATGTATGCTTCCTTTTTCATTTTAGCTAGTCTCACAATTCCACCCGTCATCCATGGTTCCCTAATCTTGCCATTTCTATCCCGCATTTTCACAGGGACATGTATGTCCTGCACTCTAATCAACTTTTCCTTAAAAGACTCCCACATTTCAAATGTGGATTTACCCTTAAACAGCTGCTCCCAGTCCACATTCTCTAGCTCCTGCCGAATTTTGTTATACTCTGCCTTTCCCCAATTTAGCACTCTTCCTTTAGGACCACTCTCGTCTTTGTCCATGAGTATTCTAAAACTTACGGAATTGTGATCGCTATTCCCAAAGTAATCAGCGACTGAAACTTCAACCACCTGGCCGGGATCATTCCCCAATACCAGGTCCAGTATGGCCCCTTCCCGAGTTGGACTATTTACATACTGCTCTAAAAAAACTCTCCTGGATGCTCCTTACAAATTCTGCTCCATCTCCGCCTCCAACACTACATGAGTCCCATTCAATGTTGGGGCAGTTAAAATCTCCCATCACGACCACCCTATTGCTCCTACATTTTTTCTATAATCTGTCTACATATTTGTACCTCTACTTCACGCTCGCTTTTGGGAGGCCTGTAGTAAAGTCCCAACAATGTTTCTGCACCCTTCCTATTTCTTAGCTCCACCCATATTGCCTCAGTGCTCGAATCCTCCATCGTGCCCTCCTTAATCACAGCTGTGATATCATCTCTGACTAGTAATGCAACTCCTCCACACCTTCTACCTCCCTCTCTATCCCACCTGAAGCATCTATACCCTGGGATATTCAGTTGCCAGTCCTGACCTTCCCTCAACCAAGTCTCAGTAATACCAATAACATCATATTCCCAGGTACTAATCCAAGCCCTAAATTAATCTGCCTTACCTGCTACACTTCTCGCATTAAAACAAATGCACCTCAGACCACCTGTCCCTTTGCGTTCATCATCTCTTCCCTGTCTACTCTTCCCCTTAGTCACATTGAGTTTATTATCCAGTACCTTACTGGCTTTAGTTGCTGCCTCTTTACTGACCTCTAACTTCCTAATCTGGTTCCCATCCCCCTGCCATATTAGTTTAAAACCTCCCCAACAGTGTTAGCAGAAGCACCCCCTAGGACATTGGTTCCAGTCCTGCCCCGGTGTAGAGCATCCGATTTGTAATGGTCCCACCACCCCCAGAACCAATTCCAATGTCCCAAAAATCTGAACCCCTCCCTCCTGCACCATCTCTCAAGCCACATATTCATTCTGACTATTCTTGAATTTCTACTCTGACTGTCTCGTGGCACTGGTAGCAATCCTGAGATTACTACCTTTGAGGTCCTACTTTTTAACTTATCTCCTAACTCCCTAAATTCTGATTGTAGGACCTCATTCCGTTTTTTACCTATATCGTTGGTGCCTATATGCACCACGACAACTGGCTGTTCACCCTCCCCCTTCAGTATGTCCTACAGCCGATCTGAGACATCCCTGACCCGTGCACCTGGGAGGCAACATACCATTCGGGAGTCTCGTTTTCGACCACAGAAACGCCTGTCTACTCCCCTTGCGATTGAATCCCCTGTGACTATAGCCCTGCCAGTCTTTTTCCCGCCCTTCTGTGCAGCAGAGGCAGCCACGGTGCCATGAGCCTGGCTACTACTGCCTTCCCCTGGTGAGTCATCTCCCCCAACAGTATCCAAAACTGTTAAGGATCCTGAAAACACAATCAGAGACGTCACGGACCCTGGCACCCGGGAGGCAACACACCAACAGTGAGCCTCTATCGTTGCCACAGAACCGCCTATCTGTATCTCTAACTATAGTGTCTACAATAACTAATGGTCTCCTGCTCTCCCCCATTCCCTTCTGAGCCACAGGGATAGACTTAGTGCCAGAGACCTGGGTGGTGACGGTCTGGAACGCACTGCCTGGGTGGGGGTAGAGGTGGGTTGCCTCACATCCTTTACAAAGTGCCTGGATGAGCCCTTAGCACGTCTTAACATTCAAGGCTATGGGCCAAGTGCTGGAAAATGGGATTAGGTAGGCAGGTCAGGGCCTTTCATGCATCGGCACAGACTCGATGGGCCGAAGGGCCTTTTCTGTGCTGTATGATTCTGTGATGAATGCTGCTTGGTTTCTAGTTATTCAAGGTTGTGTTTCTGGTTATTGGCATTTTGTTTTCTGGCTAATGAGATTTCTCTTGATTGCAGGTCAATCTGCCGATGAGCCTGAGCATCGTGTTGGTGCAGTGTGGTTCTGATGGCACTTTCTTCATGACTCAGAGTGGCAAGGTGTTGGCTTGTGGAAACAATGAGTACAATAAGCTCGGCCTCAACCACTACATGCGAGGCCTTCGCAACCACCAGATCAAAGTGAGCATGGCTTCACTTCAAACTCTCACCAGAACTAAATTGCACTTAGAATATAAACGGTTGATCTAATTGAGGTGTTGAAGATAGAAACGATTTCCTTTGTTGGGGTAAACCAGAAGTTAAAATGTGAGCAAGGCCATTCAGGGGTGACATCTGACACAGGGGTGTGGGAACCTGGGGCTCTCGATTCTGATGGACCTTACTCCTGTTTCGATATGAGCGAGAGAGGCCATCAGGGAAAAGTAAAAAGTCTTACAACACAGGGTTAAAGGTTCGTTTTGAATCAGGAGGCATTCACCTGAGGAAGGAGCAGTGCTCCGAAAGCTAGTGATTCGAAGCAAACCTGTTGGACTTTAACCTGGTGTTGTAAGACTTCTTACTGTGCCCACCCCGGTCCAACGCCGGCATCTCCACATAAGGGAAGAGGGTGAAAGCACAGAATGCCTCCTATTGGCAGCTCTCAGATCTGGGAGCATTCAGGAGGATAAGACCATAAGACATAGGAGCAGAATTAGGCCACTCGGCCCATCGAGTCTGCTCCGCCATTCAATCATGGCTGATATTTTTCTCATCCCCAATCTCCTGCCTTCTGTCCATAACCCCTGATCCCCTTATTAATCAAGAACCTATCTATCTCTGTCTTAAAGACACTCAGTGATTTGGCCTCCACAGCCTTCTGCGGCAAAGAGTTCCATAGATTCACCACCCTCTGGCTGAAGAAATTCATCCTCATCTCTGTTTTAAAGGATCGTTCCTTCAGTCTGAGATTGTGTCCTGTACTTCTAGTTTTTCCTACAAGTGGAAACAGCCTCTCCATGCCCACTCTATCCAGACCTCGCAGTATCCTGCAAGTTTCAATAAGAACCCCCCCCTATCCTTCTAAACTTCAACGAGTACAGGCCCAGTGTCCTCAACCGTTCCTCATACGACAAGTTCTTCATGCCAGGGATCATTCTTGTGAACCTCCTCTGGACCCTTTCCAAGGCCAGCAAGTCCTTCCTTAGATACGGGGCCCAAAACTGCTCACAATACTCCAAATGGGGTCTGACCAGAGCCTTAAATAGGCTCAGAAATACATCCCTGGACTTGTATTCTAGCCCTCTCGACATGAATGCTAACATTGCATTTGCCTTCCTAACTACCGACTGAACCTGCACATTAACCTTTGGAGAACCGTGAACAAGGATTCCCCATTTAGAAAATAGTCTGTGCCTCCATTCCTCCTTCCAAAGTGCATAACCTCACACTTTTCCACATTGTATTTAATTTGCCACTTCATTGCCCACTCTCCTAGCCTATCCAGATCCTTCTGCAGCCCCTTACTTCCTCAATGCTACCTGTCTCTCTGGAGATCTTTGTATCATCTGCAAACTTGGCAACAGTGTCTTCAGGATCATGTCAGTTCTGGGGTGGGTTAGGTGATGGGGTGCTGTGTCTTTATTGGTGGGTGGATTGAGGGTGCTGTGTTGTGTGTGTGAGTGGGAATGGGACAGGGCTGTGTCTTTATTGCTGGACACAGTCTATGTTGAGACACTATCTGCAGATAACAACATCCAGGCACCTCTCTCACTCCACAGGTTGATCAAGAAGTTCCCTACATGACCTCACTGACTCTGTCCAAGCAGCTGGCCATTTACAAAATCAAAACCATTTCCTCTGGCAAGACCCACACAGCAGCCATTGATGGTAAGTGATGGCCTGGGACGGAAGGAGCTGGGGAATCTCCAGGGAGTCGTACAGGCCCCATTTCTGCCATATCTGCACATGTATTCCTCACCCAGGCCCCTCACCACAGGCTTTGTGCAAGCCCTTAGCTGGTAAGAGGTGGGTATTGCACTCCCAGTTTCTGGGGTATTAAGAGTTGGGTATTACACCCCAGTTTCTGGGGTATTGATTCACAGCTCCAGGG
Organism: Scyliorhinus canicula; assembly: GCF_902713615.1. Lineage (NCBI taxonomy): Eukaryota > Metazoa > Chordata > Chondrichthyes > Carcharhiniformes > Scyliorhinidae > Scyliorhinus > Scyliorhinus canicula. Next base: position 1,440,976 of record NC_052147.1, read on the forward strand.
TCCCAGGTTCAATTCCCGGCTTGGGTCACTGTCTGTGTGGAGTCTGCACGTTCTCCTCGTGTCTGCGTCTGTTTCCTCCGGGTGCTCCGGTTTCCTCCTACAAGTTGTGTCTTAAGAATTGTATCATTACAGTATTATTCAGAGCTGTTTTCTGTACATTCAGAGAGAGGCCGTCTGCTAACTTTTGGCTGTAACAAGTATGGGCAGCTTGGAGTAGGAGACTACAAGAAGAGAGACGGTATCAATGTTCTGATGGGGGCACTTGGAGGGAAACAAGTGACTCGAGTGTCCTGTGGAGACGGATTCACCATCGCATCCACTGATGGTAAATGAAAGTCAATGTTAGGCATGAGCGATCTTCCGCATTGAATAAATAAATACACATTTAGAAAATTCAAGTAATCCAGTACGCTTCTGGGGGAGCTCTGTTCTTGGATTCACCTTGAGAGGAGCTCATTACAGTCCCTCCCCACATTGAGAGGAGCTCATTACGGTCCCTCCCCACATTGAGAGGAGCTGTTACGGTCCCTCCCCACATTGAGAGGAGCTGTTACGGTCCCTCCCCACATTGAGAGGAGCTCATTACGGTCCCTCCCCACATTGAGAGGAGCTCATTACAGTCCCTCCCCACATTGAGAGGAGCTCATTACAGTCCCTCCCCACATTGAGAGGAGCTCATTACAGTCCCTCCCCACATTGAGAGGAGCTCATTACGGTCCCTCCCCACATTGAGAGGAGCTGTTACGGTCCCTCCCCACATTGAGAGGAGCTGTTACGGTCCCTCCCCACATTGAGAGGAGCTGTTACAGTCCCTCCCCACATTGAGAGGAGCTCATTACAGTCCCTCCCCACATTGAGAGGAGCTCATTACGGTCCCTCCCCACATTGAGAGGAGCTGTTACAGTCCCTCCCCACATTGAGAGGAGCTCATTACAGTCCCTCCCCACATTGAGAGGAGCTGTTACAGTCCCTCCCCACATTGAGAGGAGCTCATTACGGTCCCTCCCCACATTGAGAGGAGCTGTTACAGTCCCTCCCCACATTGAGAGGAGCTGTTACAGTCCCTCCCCACATTGAGAGGAGCTGTTACGGTCCCTCCCCACATTGAGAGGAGCTGTTACAGTCCCTCCCCACATTGAGAGGAGCTGTTACGGTCCCTCCCCACATTGAGAGGAGCTGTTACGGTCCCTCCCCACATTGAGAGGAGCTGTTACAGTCCCTCCCCACATTGAGAGGAGCTCATTCCAGTCCCTCCCCACATTGAGAGGAGCTCATTACAGTCCCTCCCCACATTGAGAGGAGCTGTTACGGTCCCTCCCCACATTGAGAGGAGCTGTTACGGTCCCTCCCCACATTGAGAGGAGCTGTTACAGTCCCTCCCCATATTGAGAGGAGCTGTTACAGTCCCTCCCCACATTGAGAGGAGCTGTTACAGTCCCTCCCCACATTGAGAGGAGCTGTTACAGTACCTCCCCACATTGAGAGAAGCTCATTACAGTCCCTCCCCATATTGAGAGGAGCTGTTACGGTCCCTCCCCACATTGAGAGGAGCTGTTACAGTCCCTCCCCACATTGAGAGGAGCTGTTACGGTCCCTCCCCACATTGAGAGGAGCTGTTACGGTCCCTCCCCACATTGAGAGGAGCTGTTACGGTCCCTCCCCACATTGAGAGGAGCTGTTACGGTCCCTCCCCATATTGAGAGGAGCTGTTACAGTCCCTCCCCATATTGAGAGGAGCTCATTACGGTCCCTCCCCATATTGAGAGGAGCTGTTACAGTCCCTCCCCACATTGAGAGGAGCTCATTACAGTCCCTCCCCACATTGAGAGGAGCTGTTACAGTCCCTCCCCACATTGAGAGGAGCTCATTACAGTCCCTCCCCATATTGAGAGGAGCTCATTACAGTCCCTCCCCACATTGAGAGGAGCTGTTACGGTCCCTCCACACATTGAGAGGAGCTGTTACAGTCCCTCCCCATATTGAGAGGAGCTCATTACGGTCCCTCCCCACATTGAGAGGAGCTGTTACAGTCCCTCCCCATATTGAGAGGAGCTCATTACAGTCCCTCCCCATATTGAGAGGAGCTCATTACAGTCCCTCCCCACATTGAGAGGAGCTCATTACGATCCCTCCCCACATTGAGAGGAGCTCATTACAGTCCCTCCCCATATTGAGAGGAGCTCATTACAGTCCCTCCCCATATTGAGAGGAGCTCATTACAGTCCCTCCCCACATTGAGAGGAGCTGTTACAGTCCCTCCCCACATTGAGAGGAGCTGTTACAGTCCCTCCCCACATTGAGAGGAGCTGTTACAGTCCCTCCCCACATTGAGAGGAGCTGTTACAGTCCCTCCCCATATTGAGAGGAGCTGTTACAGTCCCTCCCCACATTGAGAGGAGCTGTTACAGTCCCTCCCCATATTGAGAGGAGCTGTTACAGTCCCTCCCCATATTGAGAGGAGCTGTTACAGTACCTCCCCATATTGAGAGGAGCTCATTACAGTCCCTCCCCACATTGAGTGGAGCTCATTACAGTCCCTCCCCACATTGAGAGGAGCTCATTACAGTCCCTCCCACATTGAGAGGAGCTGTTACAGTCCCTCCCCATATTGAGAGGAGCTCATTACAGTCCCTCCCCACATTGAGAGGAGCTCATTACAGTCCCTCCCCACATTGAGAGGAGCTCATTACAGTCCCTCCCCACATTGAGAGGAGCTCATTACAGTCCCTCCCCACATTGAGAGGAGCTGTTACAGTCCCTCCCCACATTGAGAGGAGCTGTTACAGTCCCTCCCCACATTGAGAGGAGCTGTTACAGTCCCTCCCCATATTGAGAGGAGCTCATTACAGTCCCTCCCCACATTGAGAGGAGCTCATTACAGTCCCTCCCCACATTGAGAGGAGCTGTTACAGTCCCTCCCCACATTGAGAGGAGCTCATTACAGTCCCTCCCCACATTGAGAGGAGCTGTTACAGTCCCTCCCCATATTGAGAGGAGCTCATTACAGTCCCTCCCCACATTGAGAGGAGCTCATTACAGTCCCTCCCCACATTGAGAGGAGCTCATTACAGTCCCTCCCCACATTGAGAGGAGCTCATTACAGTCCCTCCCCACATTGAGAGGAGCTGTTACAGTCCCTCCCCACATTGAGAGGAGCTGTTACAGTCCCTCCCCACATTGAGAGGAGCTGTTACAGTCCCTCCCCATATTGAGAGGAGCTCATTACAGTCCCTCCCCACATTGAGAGGAGCTCATTACAGTCCCTCCCCATATTGAGAGGAGCTCATTACAGTCCCTCCCCACATTGAGAGGAGCTCATTACAGTCCCTCCCCACATTGAGAGGAGCTGTTACAGTCCCCCACTGGAAAGGACATTTTTCTATCAGCATGAAAAGCCATTTATAAACAGAAAATGCAGTAGCATCTCAGCAGGTCCGGCAGCATCTGTGGGACAGGAAGCCGAGATCACGGGTTCAGTCCATATGGCCGGAGTTGTGAAGGAGAGGCACAGGAAATCGGCTGTCCTTACCTGCGGAGTCCCAGTCCCAAACCCACAGCGATGTGCCTGCTCTGAAATGGCCACACAAGCCACTCAGTCCGAGGGGAGGTTGGGATGGGCAAGATGTACCATCAGCGACATCCACATCTAATGGTAGAATAGCCCGATTCTTGCTGCCATGTCTGAAGCCCCCTCTCCATTGTCATTGCCAGATAACCATATCTTTGCCTGGGGCAATGGTGGCAACGGCCGGCTTGGAATGCAAGCTACGGAGAAGGGTTTTGGATCTGAAATCTGTACCTCCTTACCTCGGCCCATTTTCGGTAGTCTTCACAACGTCTCGGACTTGTCCTGCCAAGGCTGGCACACAATCCTCATCGCTGGTGAGTACACGGCTGGCACCCCCCCCTCACACTCCCCTCCCCCTCACACACCACCTCCTCACCCCCTCACCCCCTCACACTCCCCTCCCCCTCACACACCACCTCCTCACCCCCTCACCCCTCACACTCCCCCCTCACACCACCTCCTCACCCTCACCCCCCCCTCACACTCCCCTCCCCCTCACACAACCCCTCCACCTCACACTCCCCCCCCTCACACTCCCCCCCCCTCACACACCACCCCCCTCACACCCCCCTCCTCACCCCCCCCTCCTCACCCCCCTCCTCACCCCCCCTCCTCACCCCTCATCCCCTCACCCCCCTCACACTCCCCTCCCCCTCACACACCCCCCCCCTCACACTCCCCTCCCCTCACACTACCCCTCCCCTCACACACCCCCCCTCACCTCCCCTCCCCCTCACACTCCCCTCCCCCTCACACTCCCCTCCCCTCACCCCCCCCTCACACTCCCCTCCCCCTCACCCCCCCCCTCACACTCCCCTCCCCCTCACCCCCCCCTCACACTCCCCTCCCCCTCACACTCCCCTCCCCTCACACTCCCTCCCCCTCACACTCCCCTCCCCCTCACACACCACCTCCTCACCCCCTCACCCCCTCACACTCCCCTCCCCCTCACACCCCTCCCCCTCACACTCCCCCCCCCTCACACTCCCCTCCCCCTCACACTCCCCTCCCCCTCACACTCCCCTCCCCCCTCACACTCCCCTCCCCCTCACACCTCCCCCTCCCCCCTCACACTCCCCTCCCCCTCACACTCCCCTCCCCCTCACACTCCCCTCCCCCCCTCACACTCCCCTCCCCCCCCCCCCACACGCCCCTCCCCCTCACACTCCCCTCCCCCTCACACTCCCCTCCCCCTCACACTCCCTCCCCCTCACACTCCCCTCCCCTCACACTCCCCTCCCCCTCACACTCCCTCCCCCTCACACTCCCCTCCCCCCTCACCTCACACTCCCTCCCCCTCACACTCCCCCCCCTCACACTCCCCTCCCCCTCACACTCCCCT
>NC_052147.1:1446385-1483070 GCF_902713615.1 Scyliorhinus canicula
ATACAGTGACAGACCCGTCCCCACCAGTACTGTACCCCAGTGTTATACAGTGACAGACCCGTCCCCACCAGTACTGTACCCCAGTGTTATACAGTGACAGACCCTGTCCCCACCAGTACTGTACCCCAGTGTTATACAGTGACAGACCCGTCCCCACCAGTACTGTACCCCAGTGTTATACAGTGACAGACCCGTCCCCACCAGTACTGTACCCCAGTGTTATACAGTGACAGACCCGTCCCCACCAGTACTGTACCCCAGTGTTATACAGTGACAGACCGTCCCCACCAGTACTGTACCCCAGTGTTATACAGTGACAGACCCGTCCCCACCAGTACTGTACCCCAGTGTTATACAGTGACAGACCCGTCCCCACCAGTACTGTACCCCAGTGTTATACAGTGACAACCCGTCCCCACCAGTACTGTACCCCAGTGTTATACAGTGACAGACCCAGTCCCCACCAGTACTGTACCCCAGTGTTATACAGTGACAGACCCGTCCCCACCAGTACTGTACCCCAGTGTTATACAGTGACAGACCCGTCCCCACCAGTACTGTACCCCAGTGTTATACAGTGACAGACCCGTCCCCACCAGTACTGTACCCCAGTGTTATACAGTGACAGACCCGTCCCCACCAGTACTGTACCCCAGTGTTATACAGTGACAGACCCGTCCCCACCAGTACTGTACCCCAGTGTTATACAGTGACAGACCCGTCCCCACCAGTACTGTACCCCAGTGTTATACAGTGACAGACCCGTCCCCACCAGTACTGTACCCCAGTGTTATACAGTGACAGACCCGTCCCCACCAGTACTGTACCCCAGTGTTATACAGTGACAGACCCGTCCCCACCAGTACTGTACCCCAGTGTTATACAGTGACAGACCCGTCCCCACCAGTACTGTACCCCAGTGTTATACAGTGACAGACCCGTCCCCACCAGTACTGTACCCCAGTGTTATACAGTGACAGACCCGTCCCCACCAGTACTGTACCCCAGTGTTATACAGTGACAGACCCGTCCCCACCAGTACTGTACCCCAGTGTTATACAGTGACAGACCCGTCCCCACCAGTACTGTACCCCAGTGTTATACAGTGACAGACCCGTCCCCACCAGTACTGTACCCCAGTGTTATACAGTGACAGACCCGTCCCCACCAGTACTGTACCCCAGTGTTATACAGTGACAGACCCGTCCCCACCAGTACTGTACCCCAGTGTTATACAGTGACAGACCCGTCCCCACCAGTACTGTACCCAGTGTTATACAGTGACAGACCCGTCCCCACCAGTACTGTACCCCAGTGTTATACAGTGACAGACCCGTCCCCACCAGTACTGTACCCCAGTGTTATACAGTGACAGACCCGTCCCCACCAGTACTGTACCCCAGTGTTATACAGTGACAGACCCGTCCCCACCAGTACTGTACCCCAGTGTTATACAGTGACAGACCCGTCCCCACCAGTACTGTACCCCAGTGTTATACAGTGACAGACCCGTCCCCACCAGTACTGTACCCCAGTGTTATACAGTGACAGACCCATCCCCACCAGTACTGTACCCAGTGTTATACAGTGACAGACCCGTCCCCACCAGTACTGTACCCCAGTGTTATACAGTGACAGACCCCTCCCCACCAGTACTGTACCCCAGTGTTATACAGTGACAGACCTGTCCCCACCAGTACTGTACCCCAGTGTTATACAGTGACAGACCCGTCCCCACCAGTACTGTACCCCAGTGTTATACAGTGACAGACCCTGTCCCCACCAGTACTGTACCCCAGTGTTATACAGTGACAGACCCATCCCCACCAGTACTGTACCCCAGTGTTATACAGTGACAGACCCTGTCCCCACCAGTACTGTACCCCAGTGTTATACAGTGACAGACCCGTCCCCACCAGTACTGTACCCCAGTGTTATACAGTGACAGACCCGTCCCCACCAGTACTGTACCCCAGTGTTATACAGTGACAGACCCGTCCCCACCAGTACTGTACCCCAGTGTTATACAGTGACAGACCCGTCCCCACCAGTACTGTACCCCAGTGTTATACAGTGACAGAACCCGTCCCCACCAGTACTGTACCCCAGTGTTACACAGTGACAGACCCGTCCCCACCAGTACTGTACCCCAGTGTTATACAGTGACAGACCCGTCCCCACCAGTACTGTACCCCAGTGTTATACAGTGACAGACCCACTCCCACCAGTACTGTATCCCAGTGTTATACAGCGACAGACCCGTCCCCACCAGTACTGTACCCCAGTGTTACACAGTGACAGACCCGTCCCCACCAGTACTGTACCCCAGTGTTATACAGTGACAGACCCGTCCCCACCAGTACTGTACCCCAGTGTTATACAGTGACAGACCCACTCCCACCAGTACTGTACCCCAGTGTTACACAGTGACAGACCCGTCCCCACCAGTACTGTACCCCAGTGTTATACAGTGACAGACCCGTCCCCACCAGTACTGTACCCTAGTGTTATACAGTGACAGACCCGTCCCCACCAGTACTGTACCCCAGTGTTATACAGTGACAGACCCGTCCCCACCAGTACTGTACCCCAGTGTTATTCAGTGACAGACCCGTCCCCACCAGTACTGTACCCCAGTGTTATACAGCGACATACCCGTCCCCACCAGTACTGTACCCCAGTGTTATACAGTGACAGACCCTTCCCCACCAGTACTGTACCCCAGTGTTACACAGTGACAGACCTGTCCCCACCAGTACTGTACCCCAGTGTTATACAGTGACAGACCTGTCCCCACCAGTACTGTACCCCAGTGTTATACAGTGACAGACCCGTCCCCACCAGTACTGTACCCCAGTGTTATACAGTGACAGACCTGTCCCCACCAGTACTGTACCCCAGTGTTATACAGTGACAGACCCGTCCCCACCAGTACTGTACTCCAGTGTTATACAGTGACAGACCCGTCCCCACCAGTACTGTACCCCAGTGTTATACAGTGACAGACCCGTCCCCACCAGTACTGTACCCCAGTGTTATACAGTGACAGACCCGTCCCCACCAGTACTGTACCCCAGTGTTATACAGTGACAGACCCGTCCCCACCAGTACTGTACCCCAGTGTTATACAGTGACAGACCCGTCCCCACCAGTATTGTACCCCAGTGTTATACAGTGACAGACCCGTCCCCACCAGTACTGTACCCCAGTGTTATACAGTGACAGACCCGTCCCCACCAGTACTGTACCCTAGTGTTATACAGTGACAGACCCGTCCCCACCAGTACTGTACCCCAGTGTTATACAGTGACAGACCCGTCCCCACCAGTACTGTACCCCAGTGTTATTCAGTGACAGACCCGTCCCCACCAGTACTGTACCCCAGTGTTATACAGTGACAGACCCGTCCCCACCAGTACTGTACCCCAGTGTTATACAGTGACAGACCCGTCCCCACCAGTACTGTACCCCAGTGTTATACAGCGACATACCCGTCCCCACCAGTACTGTACCCCAGTGTTATACAGTGACAGACCCTTCCCCACCAGTACTGTACCCCAGTGTTACACAGTGACAGACCTGTCCCCACCAGTACTGTACCCCAGTGTTATACAGTGACAGACCTGTCCCCACCAGTACTGTACCCCAGTGTTATACAGTGACAGACCCGTCCCCACCAGTACTGTACCCCAGTGTTATACAGTGACAGACCTGTCCCCACCAGTACTGTACCCCAGTGTTATACAGTGACAGACCCGTCCCCACCAGTACTGTACCCCAGTGTTATACAGTGACAGACCCTTCCCCACCAGTACTGTACCCCAGTGTTATACAGTGACAGACCCGTCCCCACCAGTATTGTACCCCAGTGTTATACAGTGACAGACCCTTCCCCACCAGTACTGTACCCCAGTGTTATACAGTGACAGACCCGTCCCCACCAGTACTGTACCCCAGTGTTATACAGTGACAGACCCGTCCCCACCAGTACTGTACCCCAGTGTTATACAGTGACAGACCCATCCCCACCAGTACTGTACCCCAGTGTTATACAGTGACAGACCCGTCCCCACCAGTACTGTACCCCAGTGTTATACAGTGACAGACCTGGCCCCACCAGTACTGTACCCCAGTGTTATACAGTGACAGACCCATCCCCACCAGTACTGTACCCCAATGTTATACAGTGACAGACCCATCCCCACCAGTACTGTACCCCAATGTTATACAGTGATGTGTTGCGCATGTTTTTCAAGTTCTGGACCCTCTGTGTCTCAGTGACTCTGATAATTTTCCTGATGAAGGGTGGCACCAATTCATCAAATATCTTTGTGATTTGTGGTGGTGGGATTTACCGTACAGCTGTTTATTTTGAGTCTCAATCTCTTTTCCTTCCACTTTCCTCCGATACCTCAAAGAAAGGAAACTGGAAGTTGAAACATGACTCCTTTATTCGGATGCTGCATGCGGCACAGCAGATCGAGCTCGAAATCTACCGAGGGAAGAAGAAAGGTAGCAGAGCCGCCCCCTCACCCTCCCTCAACTCGGACTACATCCAGTGCCCACACTGCAGCCGCCGCTTTGAACCCAACGTGGCCCACAGTCACATCCCCAAGTGTAAGACACTGAGGAGCCGGCCAGCCCCACCTAAGCGGTAACTCAGCAACGGGAACTGATCCACTGGATTGGCTGTGACCAACGTGACAGAGGGAGGAGGAGCAGAACCAACTTTGGACTGTGAGCAACGGGACTATGGGCAGAGGGCAGAGTTTATCATATTCTATCTGGCTCACTTCATTACATAAATAAAATAAGAATTATCATGTGGAAAAGCAGCAAGAAACTAACAGTTTTTTCAAACAGGAAACGGGCCTTTGCAAAATTAACTGCAGAATATATTAAAATATATAATTAACACCAAAAAACTGAGTGGAAGTGATCTCAGATCTGTGGCACCTCGCTGACAATGATGCAACACTATCAATTCAGAATCCAAATATATCAAACACTCCCAGGGCAGGTACAGCACGGGGTTAGATACAGAGTAAAGCTCCCTCTACACTGTCCCCATCAAACACTCCCAGGACAGGTACAGCACGGGGTTAGATACAGAGTAAAGCTCCCTCTACACTGTCCCCATCAAACACTCCCAAGACAGGTACAGCACGGGGTTAGATACAGAGTAAAGCTCCCTCTACACTGTCCCCCATCAAACACTCCCAGGACAGGTACAGCACGGGGTTAGATACAGAGTAAAGCTGCCTCTACACTGTCCCCATCAAACACTCCCAGGACAGGTACAGCACGGGGTTAGATACAGAGTAAAGCTCCCTCTACACTGTCCCCATCAAACACTCCCAGGACAGGTACAGCACGGGGTTAGATACAGAGTAAAGCTCCCTCTGCACTGTCCCTATCAAACACTCCCAGGACAGGTACAGCACGGGGTTAGATACAGAGTAAAGCTCCCTCCACACTGTCCCCATCAAACACTCCCAGGACAGGTACAGCACGGGGTTAGATACAGAGTAAAGCTCCCTCTACATTGTCTCCATCAAACACTCCCAGGACAGGTACAGCACGGGGTTAGATACAGAGTAAAGCTCCCTCTACACTGTCTCCATCAAACACTCCCAGGACAGGTACAGCACGGCGTTAGATACAGAGTAAAGCTCCCTCTACACTGTCTCCATCAAACACTCCCAGGACAGGTACAGCACGGGGTTAGATACAGAGTAAAGCTCCCTCTGCACTGTCCCTATCAAATACTCCCAGGACAGGGACAGCACGGGGCTAGATACAGAGTAAAGCTCCCTCTCCACTGTCTCCATCAAACACTCCCAGGACAGGTACAGCACGGGGTTAGATACAGAGTAAAGTTCCCTCTGCACTGTCCCTATCAAACACTCCCAGGACAGGTACAGCACGGGGTTAGATACAGAGTAAAGCTCCCTCTACACTGTCTCCATCAAACACTCCCAGGACAGGTACAGCACGGGGTTAGATACAGAGTAAAGGTTGAGTAGATTAGGATTGTTTTCGTTGGAAAGACGGAGGTTGAGGGGGGACCTGATTGAGGTCTACGAAATTATGAGAGGTATGGACAGGGTGGATAGCAACAAGCTTTTTCCAAGAGTGGGGGTGTCAGTTACAAGGGGTCACGATTTCAAGGTGAGAGGGGGAAAGTTTAAGGGAGATGTGCGTGGAAAGTTTTTTACATAGAGGGTGGTGGGTGCCTGGAACGCTTTACCAGCGGAGGTGGTAGAGGTGGGTATGATAGCATCATTTAAGAGGCATCTAGACAGGTACATGAACGGGCGGGAACAGAGGGAAGTAGACCTTGGAAAATAGGAGACAGGTTTAGATAAAGGATCTGGATCGGCGCAGGCTGGGAGGGCCGAAGGGCCTGTTCCTGTGCTGTAATTTTCTTTGTTCATTGCTCTAAAGCTCCCTCTACTGTCCCCATCAAACACTCCCAGGACAGGTACAGCACGGGGTTAGATACAGAGTAAAGATCCCTCTACACTGTCCCCATCAAACACTCCCAGGACAGGTACAGCACGGGGTTAGATACAGAGTAAAGCTCCCTCTACACTGTCCCCATCAAACACTCCCAGGACAGGTACAGCACGGGGTTAGATACAGAGCAAAGCTCCCTCTACACTGTCCCCATCAAACACTCCCAGGACAGGTACAGCACGGGGTTAGATACAGAGTAAATCTCCCTCTACACTGTCCCCATCAAACACTCCCAGGACAGGTACAGCACGGGGTTAGATACAGAGTAAAGCTCCCTCTACACTGTCCCCATCAAACACTCCCAGGACAGGTACAGCATGGGGTTAGATACAGAGTCAAGCTCCCTGTGCACTGTCACCATCAAACACTCCAAGCACGGGGTTAGCATGTGCTTTAACTTTACATATTAATCTGCTCTGTGAGACCTTGTCGAAAGCCTTCTGAAAGTCTGAATAAACCACATCCACCAGTTCTCCCTGGTCAACTCTGCTAGTTACATCTTCAAAGAATTCCAGTAGATTTATCAAGCATGATTTTCTTTTTGTAAATCCATGCTGACTGTGTCTGATTACACCCCTAAATGCTGTGGTGTGAAATCCTTGATAATGGACTCCAGCTCCTTACTACCAATCCTAGGCTGACTGGTGTATAGTTCCGTTTTGTCTCCACCTCTCTTTTTCAATAGCGGGGTTACATTCGCTACTCTCCAATCCGTAGGAACCATTCCAGAGTCCAAAGAATTTTGGAAAATGATCACAAATGGATCTACTATTTTTAGGGCCGCTTCTTTAAGCACTCTGGGATGAAGATTATCCGACCCTGGAGATTTATCCACCTTCTATCCCATTAATTTCTCCAAAAACATTCCTTTACTAATAATTTCCTTCAGCATCTCACTAAAACTTGTGTTTCTCAGAACTTCCGATACATTATTCATGTCTTCCTTTGTGAAGACAGGAGTAAAGTATGAATTTAGTTCCTCAGCCATTTTTGTTCCCTGATATGAATTCCTCCGTTTCTGACTGTCAGGGGCCGACATTCGTTTTTAATCAATCTTTTCCTCTTTACCCAGAGAAACCTTTTCAGTTTTTATGTTCCCCACTAAATTACTCACATACTGTATTTTCCCCTTCCTAATCAATCCCTTGGTCTGCCTTTGCTGAATTTTAAACTGTTCCCAATCCTCAGGTCTGTTGCTTTTTCTTGCTAATTTGTTTGCCTCTTCTTTGAATCTAATACTATCTCTAATTTCCCTTTAGCCATGGTTTGGCAACAGCTCCCTTTCCACTCTTGCACCAAATAGAAATAAACAACTTTTGGAGTTCCCTATTCGTTCCTTGACAGCATGCCATTGCCTGTCCACTGTCCTTCCTTTCAGTAATGTTACCCAGTCCATCATAGTTACCTTTACTGAGGTTCAGGACCCTGGTCTCAGAATCAACTACCGGAGCACCTTAGTGTTAGTCTGAGCAATAAATCATCAACCCATTTCTTTGCCCATCATGGTTTGAACAAAGGCCAAAGTAATCGTTAGATTATCGAACATAGAACATTACAGCGCAGTACAGGCCCTTCAGCCCACGATGTTGCACCGTCCTGTGAAACCCTTCTAAAGTCCCTCTACACTATTCCCTTATCGTCCATATGTCTATCCAATGACCATTTGAATGCGTTTAGTGTTGGCGAGTCCACTACTGTTGCAGGCAGGGCATTCCACGCCCTTACTACTCTCTGAGTAAAGAACCTACCTCTGACATCTGTCCTATATCTATCTCCCCTCAATTTAAAGCTATGTCCCCTCGTGCTGGACATCACCATCCGAGGAAAAAGGCTCTCAATGTCCACCCTCTCTAATCCTCTGATCATCTTGTATGCCTCAATTAAGTCTCCTCTTAACCTTCTTCTCTCTAACGAAAACAGCCTCAAGTCCTTCAGCCTTTCCTCATATGATCTTCCCTCCATACCAGGCAACATTCTGGTAAATCTCCCCTGTACCCTTTCCAATGCTTCCACATCCTTCCTATAATGTGGCGACCAGGACTGCACACAATACTCCAAATGCGGGCGCACCATAGTTTTGTACAACTGCAACATGACCTCATGGCTCCGAAACTCAATTGCTCTACCAATAAAAGCTAACACACTGTACGCCTTCTTAACAACCCTATTAACATGGGTGGCAACTTTCAGGGATCTATGGACATGGACACCGAGATCTCTCTCCTCGTCCACACTACCAAGAATCTTACCATTAGCGCAGTACTCTGTCTTCCTGTTATTCCTTCCAAAATGAATCACCTCACACTTTTCTGCATTAAACTCCATTTGCCACCTGTCAGCCCAGCTCTGCAGCTTATCTATGTCCCTCTGTAACTTGTAACATCCTTCTGCACTGTCCACAACTCCACCGACTTTAGTGTCATCTGCAAATGTACTCACCCATCCTTCTACGCACTCCTCCAGGTCATTTATAAAAATGATAAAACAGCAATGGCCCCAAAACAGATCCTTGTGGCACACCACTAGTAACTGGACACCAGTCAGAGCATTTCCCATCAACCACCACTCTTTGTCTTCTATCAGCTAGCCAATTTCTGATCCAAACTGCTAAATCACCCTGAATCCCATGCCTCTGTATTTTCTGCAATAGCCTACTGTGGGGAACCTTATCAAGCGCTTTACTTGTCCATATACACATCAACTGCTTTACCCTCATCCACCTGTTTGGTCACCTTCTCGAAGAACTCAATGAGGTTTGTGAGGCACGACCTACCCTTCACAAAACCATGTTGACTATCTCTAATCAAATTATTCCTTTCCAGATGATTATACATCCTATCTCTTATAAACCTTTCCAAGACTTTGCCACAACAGAAGGAAGGCTCACTGGTCTATAGTTACCGGGGTTATCTCTACCCCCCTTCTTGTACAAGGGGACAACATTTGCTATCCTCCAGTCCTCTGGCACTATTCCTGTAGACAAAGATGACTTAAAGATCAAAGCCAAAGGCTCAGCAATCTCCTCCCTAGCTTCCCAGAGAATCCTAGGATAAATCCCATCTGGCCCAGGGGACTTATCTATTTTCACACTTTCCAGAATCGCTAACACCTCCTCCTTATGAACCTCAAGCCCTTCTAGTCTAGTAGCCTGTATCTCAGTATTCTCCTCGACAACTTTGTCTTTTTCCTGTGTGAATATTGACGAAAAATACTCATTTAGCACCTCTCCTATCTCCTCGGACACTACACACAACTTCCCACTACTGTCCTTGACTGGCCCTACTCTTACCTTAGTCATTCTTTTATTCCTGACATACCTATAGAAAGCTTTAGGGTTATCCTTGATCCTACCTGCCAAAGACTTCTCATGTCCTCGCTTGGCTCTTCTTAGCTCTCTCTTTAGAGCCTTCCTAGCTAACTTGTAACTCTCAAGCGACCCAACTGAACCATCACGTCTCATCTTCACATAAGCCTCCTTCTTCCTCTTGACAAGTGTTTCAACTGCTTTAGTAACCCATGGTTCCCTCACTCGACCACTTCCTCCCTGTCTAACAGGTACATACTTATCAAGGACACGCAGTAGCTGTTCCTTGAACATGCTCCACATTTCCATTGTGTTCATCCCCTGCAGTTTCCATCCCCATCCTATGCATCCTAAGTCTTGCCTCATCGCATCATAATTGCCTTTCCCCCAGCAATAACTCTTGCCCTGCGGTTTATACCTATCCCTTTCCATCACTAAAGTAAACGTAATCGAATTGTGGTCACTATCACCAAAATGCTCACCTACCTCCAAATCTAACACCTGTCCTGGTTCATTACCCAGTACCAAATCCAATACGGCCTCGCCTCTTGTTGGCCCTACCTACATAGTGCATCAGGAAACCCTCCTGCACACATTGGACAAAAACGGATCCACCTAAAGTACTCGAACCATAGTGTTTACGCTCAATATTTGGAAAGTTAAAGTCCCCCATAACAACTACCCTGTTATTTTCGTTCCTATCCAGAATCATCTTTGCAATCCTTTCCTCTACATCTCTGGAACTTTTTGGAGGCCTATAGAAAACCCCTAACAGGGTGACCTCTCCTTTCCTGTTTCTTAACTCAGCCCATACTACCTCAGTATTCGAGTCCTCATCAAATGTCCTCTCAGCCACCGTAATACTGTCCTTGACTAACAATGCCACCCCTCCCCCTCTCTTACCACCTTCCCTGAACTTACTGAAATATCTAAACCCCGGCACGTGCAACAACCATTCCTGTCCCTGCTCTATCCAGGTCTCCGAAATGGCCACAACATCGAAGTCCCAGGTACTAACCCATGCCGCAAGCTCACCGACCTTATTCCGGATGCTCCTGGCATTGAAGTAGACGCACTTTAGGCCACCTTCCTTCCTGCCGGTACACTCCTGCAACTTTGAAACCTTACTCATGACCTCATTACTCTCAGCTCCTTGTGTACAGGAGCTACAATTCAGGTTCCCAATCCCCTGCTGAACTAGTTTAAACCCTCCCGAAGAGCATTAGCATACCTCCCCCTGAGAACGACTTGACCGTGTTGTCGGATGCATTTTCCAGGGTCGCAGAATAAAGAATAATTCGCTCCAGTAGCCTTGAGTTGCCTTCAAACTTCATTGAAGACCTGATGTCACGGAGAGGCAGCGCAGTCCATATATTTACCACCCTCTGTGTAAAAAACCTGCCTCATACATCTGTTATCTAACTGCCTCCCCCAATCTGTGCCACATTTGTTTGTACCTCTTTCTCTATTGAGAGGAATGCTTCCTGTTGTCCATCCCACCACGCTCCCTGCCTCAGGTTCTGTCCTGCACAAGCTCCAGATATATAATCAGCTAGAATTTGTAAAATTACACTGCCGCAGAATAATAAAGAGACACAAGTCAAAGTTGAGTTGTAAAGTATTTTATTGTTATTACACCTTCGTTCTAAATGACAGTAAGCATATAAAATTAGTGTTCAGATGAGTTAGTGTTTGGAGACTCAGTAGAGGGGGGCTATTATTACACGGAAGCAGAGAGGGTGGACAGTAAAAGTCAGCGAGAGAGCAGGAGTACCTTCCTATACAGCCTCTCCGTCCAAACCCCCAGCAGTGCCCTGGGAGGCTCTCCAGGTAAACCTGTGGCAGACACTGAAACGGGGCTGAACAATCAGGAAAGGGCAGAGACAAAAGTAATAAGTGTTTCCTGACACAGGAGCTGCCTCGAGGCTCAGCTCTCCATCCGGAGAGATGACGACATGGATTTGTGGCAACAATATGACAAAGGCAGAATAAGCTTTCAACAGCATCAGTCACAATCCCCTCACTCCGACCCCCCCCCTTCATACTCATCCTGACCCCCCTCACTCTCACCCTAACCCCCCTCACTCTCACCCCGACCTCCCCTCACTCTCACCCCGACCCCCCCTCACTCACCCTGACCCCCCCTCACTCTCACCCTAACCCCCCGCACACACACCCTGACCCCCCTCACTCTCACCCTAACCCCCCTCACTCACCCTGACCCCCCCTCACTCTCACCCTAACCCCCCTCACTCTCACCCTGACCCCCCCTCACACTCACCCTGACCCCCCCTCACACTCACCGACCCCCCCCTCACTCTCACCCCGACCCCCCCCCTCACTCTCACCCTAACCCCCCTCACTCTCACCCCAACCCCCCTCACTCTCACTCTGACCCCCCTCACTCCGACCCCCCCTTCATACTCACCCTGACCCCCCCTCACTCTCACCCTAACCCCCCGCACACTCACCCTCCCTCACTCTCACCCTGACCCCCCTCACTCCGACCCCCCCTTCATACTCACCCTGACCCCCCCTCACTCTCACCCTGACCCCCCCTCACACTCACCCTGACCCTCCCTCACTCTCACCCTGACCCCCCTCACACTCACCCTAACCCCCCGCACACTCACCCTGACCCCCCTCACTCTCACCCTAACCCCCCTCACTCTCACCCCGACCCCCCCTCACTCTCACCCTAACCCCCCTCACTCTCACCCTGACCCCCCGCACACTCACCCTAACCCCCCTCACTCACCCTGACCCCCCCTCACTCTCACCCTAACCCCCCTCACTCTCACCCTGACCCCCCTCACTCACCCTGACCCCCCTCACTCTCACCCTAACCCCCCTCACTCACCCTGACCCCCCTCACTCTCACCCTAACCCCCCTCACTCACCCTGACCCCCCCTCACTCTCACCCTAACCCCCCTCACTCTCACCCTGACCCCCCTCACTCACCCTGACCCCCCTCACTCACCCTGACCCCCCTCACTCTCACCCTAACCCCCCTCACTCACCCTGACCCCCCCTCACTCTCACCCTAACCCCCCTCACTCACCCTAACCCCCCTCACTCTCACCCTGACCCCCCCTCTCACTCACCGACCCCCCCTCACTCTCACTCCGACCCCCCCTCACACTCACCCCGACCCCCCTGACACTCACCCTGACCCCCCCTCTCACTCACCGACCCCCCCTCACTCTCACTCCGACCCCCCCTCACACTCACCCTGACCCCCCTCACACTCACCCCGACCCCCCCTCACACTCACCCCGACCCCCCCCCTCACACTCACCCCGACCCCCCTCACACTCACCCCCGACCCCCCCTCACTCTCACCCTGACCCTCCCTCACTCTCACCCTGACCCCCCTCACACTCACCCCGACCCCCCCTCACTCTCACCCTGACCCCCCTCACACTCACCCCGACCCCCCTCACTCTCACCCCGACCCCCCCTCACACTTACCCTGACCCCCCTCACTCTCACCCTGACCCTCCCTCACTCTCACCCTGACCCCCCTCACACTCACCCCGACCCCCCCTCACTCTCACCCTAACCCCCCTCACTCTCACCCGACCCCCCCTCACACTCACCCCGACCCCCCCTCACACTTACCCTGACCCCCCTCACACTCACCCTGACCCCCCCTCACACTCACCCCGACCCCCCCTCACTCTCACCCCGACCCCCCCCTCACACTTACCCTGACCCCCCTCACACTCACCCTGACCCCCCTCACACTCACCCTGACCCCCCCTCACACTCACCCTGACCCCCCTCACACTCACCCCGACCCCCCTCACTCTCACCCCGACCCCCCTCACACTTACCCTGACCCCCCTCACTCTCACCCTGACCCTCCCTCACTCTCACCCTGACCCCCCTCACACTCACCCCGACCCCCCTCACTCTCACCCTAACCCCCCTCACTCTCACCCCGACCCCCCCTCACACTCACCCCGACCCCCCCTCACACTTACCCTGACCCCCCCTCACACTCACCCTGACCCCCCTCACACTCACCCCGACCCCCCCTCACTCTCACCCCGACCCCCCCTCACACTTACCCTGACCCCCCTCACACTCACCCTGACCCCCCTCACACTCACCCTGACCCCCCCTCACTCTCACCCTGACCCCCCTCACCCTGACCCCCCCCATACTCACCCCGACCCCCCCTCACCCTGACCCCCCCTCACTCTCACCCTGACCCCCCTCACCCTCACTCCGACCCCCCCATACTCACACCGACCCCCCTCACTCTCACCCGACCCCCCCTCACCCTCACTCCGACCCCCCACACAGCAACCCCTCACCCTCACTCCGACTCCCCCACATACTCACCCTGACCCCCCTCACTCTCACCCTGACCCCCCTCACTCTCACCCCAACCCTCCCTCACTCTCACCCCAACCCCCCCTCACCCTCACTCCGACCCCCCACACAGCACCCCCCCTCACCCTCACCCCGACCCCCCTCACTCTCACCCTGACCCCCTCCACACAGCACCCCCCATACTCACCCTGGCCCCCCTCACTCTCATCCTGACCCCCCTCACTCTCACCCCGACCCCCCTCACTACATACCCCTCCCAAACTCACCCTCATCCCCTCACTCCAACACGCCATCCTCACCACAATCCCATCCCCCGTCCAACCACACATCCACTCACCTCAGCACCCCCTGACTCCATCAACCCCTCACTCACCCCACCCCCACCTCAACTCTCCTCAGCCATTCATATCCTCAGCCACCCTCAGCTCAACCTTTCAGTCACTACCACTTACCCACACTCCCAATGTACAACTCCCAGTGAACCGAACCTTCCCTCCCTCACTCCCAGTGAATCAAACCTTCCCTCGCTCACTCCCAGTGAATCAAACCTTCCCTCGCTCACTCCCAGTGAACCAAACCTTCCCTCGCTCACTCCCAGTGAACCAAACCTTCCCTCGCTCACTCCCAGTGAACCGAACCTTCCCTCGCTCACTCCCAATCAAACCTTCCCTCACTCACTCCCAATGAATCGCACCTTGCCTTGCTCACTCCCAGTGAATCACACCTTGCCTTGCTCACTCCCAGTGAATCACACCTTCCCTCGCTCACTCCCAGTGAACCGAACCTTCCCTCGCTCACTCCCAATCAAACCTTCCCTCACTCACTCCCAGTGAATCGAACCTTCCCTCGCTAACTCCCAGTGAACTGAACCTTCCCTCGCTCACTCCCAATCAAACCTTCCCTCACTCACTCCCAGTGAATCGAACCTTCCCTCGCTCACTCCCAGTGAATCGCACCTTGCCTTGCTCACTCCCAGTGAATCACACCTTGCCTTGCTCACTCCCAGTGAATCGTACCTTCCCTTGCTCACTCCCAATGTACGGAATCCTAATGGACCTATTTCATTCAATTACAGTTTGATCAACAGCCAACATTTAATTACCTGCTGAATCTAGGACATCATACGCAGCCCAGTCAGCATTTGCTTGAGGAATGTGTGTGAGAAAGTGATGCTGGAGCAAAGCTGGTGCTTGTGTGTGAGGATCAGGTCCATTAGGTTCCTCATTTTAGCTGAGACTATGATTCATGGCGCTGGCAGCTCCCATCCAAATCTACATTAAATGTCACAAATCCCTGTCTCATTTCAAGCATGTTCCAACTCCTGTCTCACTCGCCATTCTGCAATGAAAGCGGCTGAACTACCTGTCTCGGTGACACATGGTCTAATGGAGAGGGACATGGACCCAGATTTAGATTTGATTGACCTCAGGCAGAGCTTTTGAGGCATTGATTGTGTCAGTAACCACGCCAATGTCCCCTCTACTCTCAGGACATTGTTACACTAACTGCAATCAGCAACATCAGGAACATGAGTAAAGGCAGCATGTCAGTCAGTGATTGTCTCAGACATGAACATTACTCCCTTTCCCACTATCCAGCTGCATTGCTGGGAATCCTGAAGTCCTTATCGCCTTGTTCTTTCCTCGAACAGCTGAGCGAGGCTGTGCCTCGCAGTTCAGTAACGAATCCTGCCTCAGGACCTGGAGGTTACACACACAACACATTTCTCTCTGCCCCATAATTAATGAAGGGACCCAGCAGTGTGTGCTGCACTCTGGGCACAGAATTCGCTGGATAATTACTGTGGGGTATTCACCCCTCTCACTGTTACACCCAGACCAAGTCATCTGTGCAAAATACGCATCACCATTGTAAAATCACAAGTACTGTTTTGTGATAAAGCACGAGCCTGCGCCAGGGACTTGTGCAAACTCCACAGCTTCAAGGCACTGATAGTACAACTTAACCCATCGCCAACATCTAAAACCAAACGGGCATGGATCATCTCCTGGAAGAATATAACTTAATTAAATTCATTATGTCTGTAACTAGAAGTAAACAGGCAAACGTATTCCAACACCTTTCCTGGTTGGTGTTAACACCCACCTAATCACACTGTCAAACGGCTTCACTCAGTCACACTAAATACCTCCATTTCCAAGCATCCTTGTGAAGTAACACTCTTCTATGTTTTCACCGTTGCTTCCGGCGGTGTTTGTGTGGTGGAGGAACACAGCACCAGTTCTCAGGCACTGACAGGTGCAAAGGCCCTTTGCAGTTGGCCAGTTCAGCAGAGCCCAGAGGAAGAGAATGAAAGCTGGGTGTGCTCAATGGCACAGCCTCGCACACGCTACTCAATCGGACAGGAAGAGCCGGGAGGAGAAGTGGCTGTAGGGCTGGTATCCAGACTGGAATCTGTTCCTGGCTTCGAGTCAATGTCTGAACTCTCTGACTGTAGACAAGTTGCTGGAATAATTCTGGAACGTGCCCTCAGAAAGGGCGATCAGAATCCAGACCACGGCCCTGCAATTCTTCAATAGCAGACCAGAGACGGCGATTCTCCTCCAGCTGAAGGTGCATCTGTCAATCAAAGACGACAGAGCTTCATCAGCAGAAAGGCAGTCAACACCCAGCACGGTGACAGACAGTCAACACCCAGCACGGTGACAGGCAGTCAACACCCAGCACGGTGACAGGCAGTCAACACACAGCACGGTGACAGACAGTCAACACCCAGCACGGTGACAGGCAGTCAACACACAGCACGGTGACAGGCAGTCAACACACAGCACGGTGACAGGCAGTCAACACACAGCACGGTGACAGGCAGTCAACACCCAGCACGGTGACAGGCAGTCAACACACAGCACGGTGACAGACAGTCAACACCCAGCACGGTGACAGGCAGTCAACACACAGCACGGTGACAGGCAGTCAACACACAGCACGGGTGACAGGCAGTCAACACCCAGCACGGTGACAGGCAGTCAACACCCAGCACGGTGACAGGCAGTCAACACACAGCACGGTGACAGACAGTCAACACCCAGCACGGTGACAGGCAGTCAACACACAGCACGGTGACAGGCAGTCAACACACAGCACGGTGACAGGCAGTCAACACCCAGCACGGTGACAGGCAGTCAACACACAGCACGGTGACAGACAGTCAACACCCAGCACGGTGACAGGCAGTCAACACACAGCACGGTGACAGGCAGTCAACACACAGCACGGTGACAGGCAGTCAACACCCAGCACGGTGACAGGCAGTCAACACCCAGCACGGTGACAGGCAGTCAACACACAGCACGGTGACAGACAGTCAACACACAGCACGGTGACAGACAGTCAACACCCAGCACGGTGACAGACAGTCAACACCCAGCACGGTGACAGGCAGTCAACACCCAGCACGGTGACAGACAGTCAACACCCAGCACGGTGGACAGACAGTCCACACCCAGCACTGGTGACAGACAGTCAACACCCAGCACGGTGACAGACAGTCAACACACAGCACGGTGACAGGCAGTCAACACCCAGCACGGTGACAGACAGTCAACACCCAGCACGGTGACAGACAGTCAACACCCAGCACGGTGACAGGCAGTCAACACACAGCACGGTGACAGGCAGTCAACACACAGCATGGTGACAGGCAGTCAACACCCAGCACGGTGACAGGCAGTCAACACCCAGCACGGTGACAGGCAGTCAACACACAGCACGGTGACAGTCAACACCCAGCACGGTGACAGACAGTCAACACACAGCACGGTGACAGACAGTCAACACCCAGCACGGTGACAGGCAGTCAGCACCCAGCAC
Source organism: Scyliorhinus canicula (assembly GCF_902713615.1). Classification (NCBI taxonomy): domain Eukaryota; kingdom Metazoa; phylum Chordata; class Chondrichthyes; order Carcharhiniformes; family Scyliorhinidae; genus Scyliorhinus; species Scyliorhinus canicula. Next base: position 1,464,382 of record NC_052147.1, read on the forward strand.
GGTGACAGACAGTCAACACACAGCACGGTGACAGGCAGTCAACACACAGCACGGTGACAGACAGTCAACACCCAGCACGGTGACAGACAGTCAACACCCAGCACGGTGACAGGCAGTCAACACCCAGCACGGTGACAGACAGTCAACACCCAGCACGGTGACAGGCAGTCAACACACAGCACGGTGACTGGCAGTCAATACACAGCACGGTGACAGACAGTCAACACCCAGCACGGTGACAGACAGTCAACACCCAGCACGGTGACAGGCAGTCAACACACAGCACGGTGACAGACAGTCAACACCCAGCACGGTGACAGACAGTCAACACCCAGCACGGTGACAGACAGTCAACACACAGCACGGTGACAGGCAGTCATCACCCAGCACGGTGACAGGCAGTCAACACACAGCACGGTGACAGACAGTCAACACCCAGCACGGTGACAGGCAGTCAACACCCAGCACGGTGACAGGCAGTCAACACACAGCACGGTGACAGGCAGTCAACACCCAGCACGGTGACAGACAGTCAACACCCAGCACGGTGACAGGCAGTCAACACACAGCACGGTGACAGGCAGTCAACACCCAGCACGGTGACAGGCAGTCAACACCCAGCACGGTGACAGGCAGTCAACACACAGCACGGTGACAGTCAACACACAGCACGGTGACAGACAGTCAACACCCAGCACGGTGACAGGCAGTCAGCACCCAGCACGGTGACAGACAGTCAACACACAGCACGGTGACAGGCAGTCAACACACAGCACGGTGACAGACAGTCAACACCCAGCACGGTGACAGACAGTCAACACCCAGCACGGTGACAGACAGTCAACACCCAGCACGGTGACAGACAGTCAACACCCAGCACGGTGACAGACAGTCAACACACAGCACGGTGACAGGCAGTCATCACCCAGCACGGTGACAGGCAGTCAACACCCAGCACGGTGACAGACAGTCAACACCCAGCACGGTGACAGACAGTCAACACACAGCACGGTGACAGGCAGTCATCACCCAGCACGGTGACAGGCAGTCAACACACAGCACGGTGACAGACAGTCAACACCCAGCACGGTGACAGGCAGTCAACACCCAGCACGGTGACAGGCAGTCAACACACAGCACGGTGACAGACAGTCAACACACAGCACGGTGACAGGCAGTCAACACCCAGCACGGTGACAGGCAGTCAACACACAGCACGGTGACAGGCAGTCAACACCCAGCACGGTGACAGGCAGTCAACACACAGCACGGTGACAGACAGTCAACACACAGCACGGTGACAGGCAGTCAACACCCAGCACGGTGACAGTCAACACACAGCACGGTGACAGGCAGTCAACACACAGCACGGTGACAGGCAGTCAACACCCAGCACGGTGACAGTCAACACCCAGCACGGTGACAGGCAGTCAACACACAGCACGGTGACAGACAGTCAACACCCAGCACGGTGACAGGCAGTCAGCACCCAGCACGGTGACAGACAGTCAACACCCAGCACGGTGACAGACAGTCAACACACAGCACGGTGACAGGCAGTCAACACCCAGCACGGTGACAGGCAGTCAACACACAGCACGGTGACAGGCAGTCAGCACCCAGCACGGTGACAGACAGTCAACACCCAGCACGGTGACAGACAGTCAACACACAGCACGGTGACAGGCAGTCAACACCCAGCACGGTGACAGGCAGTCAACACACAGCACGGTGACAGGCAGTCAACACCCAGCACGGTGACAGGCAGTCAACACCCAGCACGGTGACAGGCAGTCAACACACAGCACGGTGACAGTCAACACACAGCACGGTGACAGACAGTCAACACCCAGCACGGTGACAGGCAGTCAGCACCCAGCACGGTGACAGACAGTCAACACACAGCACGGTGACAGGCAGTCAACACACAGCACGGTGACAGACAGTCAACACCCAGCACGGTGACAGACAGTCAACACCCAGCACGGTGACAGGCAGTCAACACCCAGCACGGTGACAGACAGTCAACACCCAGCACGGTGACAGGCAGTCAACACACAGCACGGTGACTGGCAGTCAACACACAGCACGGTGACAGACAGTCAACACCCAGCACGGTGACAGACAGTCAACACCCAGCACGGTGACAGGCAGTCAACACACAGCACGGTGACAGACAGTCAACACCCAGCACGGTGACAGACAGTCAACACCCAGCACGGTGACAGACAGTCAACACACAGCACGGTGACAGGCAGTCATCACCCAGCACGGTGACAGGCAGTCAACACACAGCACGGTGACAGACAGTCAACACCCAGCACGGTGACAGGCAGTCAACACCCAGCACGGTGACAGGCAGTCAACACACAGCACGGTGACAGACAGTCAACACACAGCACGGTGACAGGCAGTCAACACCCAGCACGGTGACAGGCAGTCAACACACAGCACGGTGACAGGCAGTCAACACCCAGCACGGTGACAGGCAGTCAACACACAGCACGGTGACAGACAGTCAACACACAGCACGGTGACAGGCAGTCAACACCCAGCACGGTGACAGTCAACACACAGCACGGTGACAGGCAGTCAACACACAGCACGGTGACAGGCAGTCAACACCCAGCACGGTGACAGTCAACACCCAGCACGGTGACAGGCAGTCAACACACAGCACGGTGACAGACAGTCAACACCCAGCACGGTGACAGGCAGTCAGCACCCAGCACGGTGACAGACAGTCAACACCCAGCACGGTGACAGACAGTTAACACACAGCACAGTGACAGGCAGTCAACACCCAGCACGGTGACAGGCAGTCAACACACAGCACGGTGACAGGCAGTCAAATCCCAGCACGGTGACAGTCAACACACAGCACGGTGACAGGCAGTCAACACCCAGCACGGTGACAGGCAGTCAACACACAGCACGGTGACAGTCAACACACAGCACGGTGACAGACAGTCAACACCCAGCACGGTGACAGGCAGTCAACACACAGCACGGTGACAGACAGTCAACACACAGCACGGTGACAGACAGTCAACACACAGCACGGTGACAGACAGTCAACACACAGCACGGTGACAGACAGTCAACACACAGCACGGTGACAGACAGTCAATACCCAGCACGGTGACAGTCAACACACAGCACGGTGACAGGCAGTCAACACCCAGCACGGTGACAGGCAGTCAACACACAGCACGGTGACAGGCAGTCAACACACAGCACGGTGACAGGCAGTCAACACCCAGCACGGTGACAGTCAGTCAACACACAGCACGGTGACAGGCAGTCAACACCCAGCACGGTGACAGGCAGTCAACACCCAGCACGGTGACAGGCAGTCAACACCCAGCACGGTGACAGGCAGTCAACACACAGCACGGTGACAGGCAGTCAACACACAGCACGGTGACAGGCAGTCAACACCCAGCACGGTGACAGGCAGTCAACACCCAGCACGGTGACAGACAGTCAACACCCAGCACGGTGACAGGCAGTCAACACCCAGCACGGTGACAGTCAGTCAACACCCAGCACGGTGACAGACAGTCAACACACAGCACGGTGACAGTCAGTCAACACCCAGCACGGTGACAGGCAGTCAACACACAGCACGGTGACAGACAGTCAACACCCAGCACGGTGACAGACAGTCAACACACAGCACGGTGACAGACAGTCAACACACAGCACGGTGACAGGCAGTCAACACCCAGCACGGTGACAGGCAGTCAACACCCAGCACGGTGACAGGCAGTCAACACACAGCACGGTGACAGGCAGTCAACACCCAGCACGGTGACAGGCAGTCAACACCCAGCACGGTGACAGACAGTCAACACCCAGCACGGTGACAGACAGTCAACACACAGCACGGTGACAGGCAGTCAACACACAGCACCGTGACAGGCAGTCAACACACAGCACGGTGACAGGCAGTCAACACCCAGCACGGTGACAGGCAGTCAACACACAGCACGGTGACAGTCAACACCCAGCACGGTGACAGACAGTCAACACACAGCACGGTGACAGGCAGTCAACACCCAGCACCGTGACAGGCAGTCAACACACAGCACGGTGACAGACAGTCAACACCCAGCACGGTGACAGTCAACACACAGCACGGTGACAGACAGTCAACACCCAGCACGGTGACAGACAGTCAACACCCAGCACGGTGACAGGCAGTCAACACCCAGCACGGTGACAGGCAGTCAACACACAGCACGGTGACAGACAGTCAACACACAGCACGGTGACAGACAGTCAACACCCAGCACGGTGACAGGCAGTCAACACCCAGCACGGTGACAGTCAACACACAGCACGGTGACAGGCAGTCAACACACAGCACGGTGACAGGCAGTCAACACACAGCACGGTGACAGTCAGTCAACACACAGCACGGTGACAGGCAGTCAACACCCAGCACGGTGACAGGCAGTCAACACCCAGCACGGTGACAGGCAGTCACTGACTCCGACACCGAGACACTGACCCCGAGACTGACCTGCTTCTTTAAATAGTCAATGGTTTCCTGTTTCTTTGCCAGAGTTTCTTGTAACTATGAAGGAAAAGATGAGAGGCTTCAGTGAGGGTCGCAAAACAGGAAACAGTTTCTCAGTCCCATCAGCACCAGGGTCTACCCTCAGGGAAAGTCCCCTTCTCCCCAGCCTCGCAGATCCTCACTCCTCACCCCGCTCCATCATCAGGGACCCCACCCACCTTTGGGGACCTGCACCCTCACCCTGAGACCTCAGTGCTCCCCCACACCCTCAACCCAACCGCGGAACCTCCCTGTCCTCGCCCCTCGGATCCTCACCCAGTGACCCTCTGCCAGCAATGGGGAGACCCACCCCCCCAACCCTATGAACCCATCCCCAACGGCATGCCCCCCCCCCCCAGCTGGCGACCTCCCTTCCCGGCGAAGCCCCCCCCCCCCGGCGACCCCCCCTCCCGCGAGCCCCCCCCACCCCCCCCCCCCCCCGGCGACCCCCCCTTCCCGGCGAAGCCCCCCCCCCCCTGCTGGCGACCCCCCTTCCCGGCGAAGCCCCCGCTGGCGACCCCCCCCTCCTGCCCCCTGGCAATGCCCCCCCCCCGCTGGTGACCCCCCCTTCCTGCCCCCTGGCGATGCCCCCCCCCCCAATCCGCATCCTGAGCTGTCGGGTTTGATTCTCCGGAAACCTTTCCCAGTGTGGTAGTGAGCAGGAATTGCTGTGAGTTTCCCGGCGCTCAGCCCACTGATGCTGGCGACTCTATTCAACCCTAATTGGCCACTTAACAAGGGCTTTCGCTGCTAATAATGCCTGGCCAGCTGATTCGCTGCCACTGTGTTCGCCGGCCCACCGAGGGTAACCATGGGGTGCTGCCAGGGCTGGCAGAGCCAGGGGCAGCCAGGCAGAGCCAGGTGATGCAGAGGTAGCCGGGGCTGGCAGAGCCAGGTGATGCAGAGGTAGCCGGGGCTGGCAGAGCCAGGTGATGCAGAGGTAGCCGGGGCTGGCAGAGCCAGGCGAGGCAGGCGAGGCAGGGGCCGCCAGAGCCAGGGGCAGCCGGGGCTGGCAGAGCCAGGGGCAGCCGGGGCTGGCAGAGCCAGGGGCAGCCGGGGCTGGCAGAGCCAGGGGCAGCTGGGGCTGGCAGAGCCAGGCGATGCAGGGGCAGCCGGGGCTGGCAGAGCCAGGCAGAGCCAGGCGAGGCAGGGGCAGCTGGGGCTGGCAGAGACAGGCGATGCAGGGGCAGCCGGGGCTGGCAGAGCCAGGCGAGGCAGGGGCAGCCGGGGCTGGCAGAGCCAGGCGATGCAGGGGCAGCCGGGGCTGGCAGAGCCAGGCGAGGCAGGGGCAGCCGGGGCTGGCAGAGCCAGGCGAGGCAGGGGCAGCCGGGGCTGGTAGAGCCAGGCGAGGCAGGGGCAGCCGGGGCTCAAACCATAGAATTTACAGTGCAGAAGGAGGCCATTCGGCCCATCAAGTCTGCACCGGTCCATGGAAAGAGCACCCTACCTAATATATTTCATGGTCTCCCAATTTCACGTTTAAGTTCCTTCTTTCTTTCACTGTATTCCTCTAGGGCTTCTACAGTTTTTAGATGCTGAGACCTATCGTGTGCATCCTTTTTCCTTTTGACTAACTTTATAATTTCCCCTGTCATCCATGGTTCCCGAATGCTGCCATTTCTATCCTTCAGTTTTGTGGGGACAGCCTGTCCTGCACTTCAATCAATTGGCCTTTAAAAGCCTCCCACCTGTCAGACATGGATTTGCCCTCAAATATTCGCTCCAAATCCACATTCCCCAGTTCCTGTCTAATTTGGGTTTAATTGGCCCTCGTCCAATTAAACACCCTCACCCACGGCTACTCTTGTCCTTACCCATGATTATTCAAAACCTTCAGGAATTATGGTTGCTAAACCCAAAATGCTCCCCCATTGAAACATCAATCACCTGGCCAGGCCCATTCCCCAATACCGAGTCTAGTCAGGCCCCCTCCTTGGCCAGGCCCATTCCCCAATACCGAGTCTAGTCAGGCCCCTTCCCCAATACCGAGTCTAGTCAGGCCCCCTCCCTGGCCAGGCCCATTCCCCAATACCGAGTCTAGTCAGGCCCCCTCCCTGGCCTGGCCCATTCCCCAATACCAAGTCTAGTCAGGCCCCTTCCCCAATACCGAGTCTAGTCAGGCCCCCTCCCTGGCCTGGCACATTCCCCAATACCAAGGCTAGTATGGCCCCCTCCCTGGCCTGGCCCATTCCCCAATACCAAGTCTAGTCAGGCCCCTTCCCCAATACCGAGTCTAGTCAGGCCCCCTCCCTGGCCAGGCCCCTTCCCCAATACTGAGTCTAGTCAGGCCCATTCCCCAATACCGAGTCTAGTCAGGCCCATTCCCCAATACCGAGTCTAGTCAGGCCCCTTCCCCAATACCGAGTCTAGTCAGGCCCCTTCCCCAATACCGAGTCTAGTCAGGCCCCTTCCCCAATACCGAGTCTAGTCAGGCCCCCTCCCTGGCCAGGCCCATTCCCCAATACCGAGTCTAGTCAGGCCCCCTCCCTGGCCAGGCCCATTCCCCAATACCGAGTCTAGTCAGGCCCCTTCCCCAATACCGAGTCTAGTCAGGCCCCTTCCCCAATACCGAGTCTAGTCAGGCCCCTTCCCCAATACTGAGTCTAGTCAGGCCCCCTCCCTGGCCAGGCCCATTCCCATTCCCCAATACCGAGTCTAGTCAGGCCCCTTCCCCAATACCGAGTCTAGTCAGGCCCCCTCCCTGGCCTGGCCTGGCTCATTCCCCAATACCGAGTCTAGTCAGGCCCCCTCCCTGGCCTGGGCTGGCTCATTCCCCAATACCGAGTCTAGTCAGGCCCCCTCCCTGGCCTGGCCTGGCTCATTCCCCAATACCGAGTCTAGTCAGGCCCCCTCCCTGGTTGGATTGCCAACAGACTGGATCAAAAAGTCTCCTGGACTGTTTATGCTGGGCTTGTGTGTTAAAGGGGATTTTCCTGGGACCGGGCGGGGGGGGGGGGGGGGGGGGGGGAGGAGATGGGAGGGGATTGAGACTTGGGCAGAAACCAGTTGCCCCTCTGCCCCAAGGTGAACCCCAGGGCCCTGTGGGCACTAATTGGGAGGAGGGAGTGCTGAGTGCCAACCCGGACCCGTCCCATGGAGTGGGGATGGTGGCACCAGCTCCCCTGAGCTCAACCCCTCTGATGAGGCTGCGTCTTGGGGTCAGCACACGGGGCTGCCTCTGCCTCAGATGTACATCCTGGGGACACACCGAGACGTAGCCATAGAGCTGGGAGAGCCGAGCACATTGAGGATCACTGAGGGCACTGGGGTTGGGGGGAAGGGGTGGGAGGCGGGGGGCATGGGGGGCAGCTCTATCAGAAATGGGGTATTGTACAACACATTAAACAACTTTTGCACAACCATTGTGATGCTTCTGTCACTTTCCTCCGCGACGTAAGCTGACCCCGAACCGTCACTTAACCACAATTGCCAATTCCCTATTAGCAATAGCCTTCAGCCGCACAGCCAGAGGCCCTGGCAGTCGGTGGGGGTTATGGGTGATCAGTGGGGCAAATACGGGCGGTGCCATGAGCGATTGCCCCCCCCCCCTCTCGGTTGTCACCCCAGCGTCACTCCCCCTCCGCCCCCCGACCCTCCCATGGCCGCCCACCCCTGTGGAGGGTCTCCCACCCCCTGCCGAGCACTGGGCTGGCAAGGCGTCACCCCCGGGCTCTTTGCCTGTGATGGTTACTCCCCTTCTCGGCTCCCCACACAAGCCCTTCCGCCAGGTTCATGTTTATCAAAAGGAGTAGTAATTGGGGCCAGGGTGAGCTCTCGCTGGGGAGGGGGCTGAATGGTGGGAGGCTGTTGGATATGGTGTGGCTCCCGTTAATTGTATGGAAATGGGGTTTAAGTGGTGATAATTGGTTTCTCGCCTCACTCCGTCGGGATTCTGATTTTGCCTACGGGAGCGGCCAGTTTCATCGTTTTTGGCCTCCTGCTGTTCACCGGCCTCGTTACGTCTGAGCGCGAGCGTAACCAGACCGGAGAATCGCGCCCGAGGGGTCTTTTTACCACTTGAATTCTCAGATATTAATTTCTAGCAGGTGTGATTTGAAATTAGATTTGCTGTCTGATGTAAGTGCCCCATGTGGTGAGAATTACCATTCACAGCAGGCGAGTTCCTTCACTCTTCATTTCTGAAGGTCACAAGTTTGAAAATTCACTTCAAAATGTTTCCCCTTCTGAAGCACTGGACTATAAAGTGAAGGAGAAGCAGCTCCTTACCCGAGACATCGCTTCCACTTCCTTGCTCAGCCTGTGGATGTCAGCACTCAGCACTTCCCTCTCCTGTTCCTCGCTCTGTTGTCCAGTCAAACACTGAGTCAGCATCTCCTCCAACCTCCTCAACTCACCGTGCACATCGCTGCATGGGCATGGCAACTTAACAAAGCAGGCACAATCCTCCTTGTCAGGACGTTTCACCTAGAGAGATGTACAGGCAGGGGTCAGACAGACACAGAGAGAAACAGGGAAAGGAACAAGGAGCAACAAGACAGGGAGACAAATACAGACGGGGGGAGGGGTGCAGGGAAATAAATTAGTAACAAATTGAACAGCAGAAGTTGGTGTTCCAATTGTGGTATGATGGGGTTTGTTCTGGTTCCTGAATAGGAAACTATAAACTCACTAGTGTTTTGATGAGACATTTGAAAGCAGATGTCAAGGTTCCCACTGCACCTATCTAAGAACCTATCCCTGGTGTCCTGACCTCTTCCCCCAGAGGCAGACCCTCAGAATCGAGGGTAACTTGCTTCGTGACTCTGGCTCTGGGATAGTTGCTAAATCCAATACACCATCAGCAGGGTGCGTCACGTGAGGCAGATGAGGTATTTGCAGTTTGGCCACACTCTCTGACGCTCCGAACTCTCCTGTCTATTGTCAATGCTGTTCCAAATAAACCTTCCCATTTGCAGCGGAAATGATTTAGGGATGTCCTCAAAGCATTCCTGAACAAATCAAACATCCCACCGACTCTCGGGAGGACCCTGATTTGTGACTGACCAAAATGGGAAAATGTCCTGGCATGAGAGAGAGAACGACAGAGTGAAAGAGACAGTGAGAGAGACAACAGACTGAGAGACCGATAGAGTCAGAGAGACAGACACTGAGAGAGAGACAGCCAGGCAGAGTGTGAAAAACAGGTGGATTGAGAGAGACAGGCAGAATGAGAGACACCGACAGGCATAGGGGGAGAGACAGGCAGGCGTAGGTGAGAGACAGGCCGCGTGAGAGAGACAGGCAGAGTGAGAGAGACAGGCAGAGTGAGGGAGACAGGCCGAGTGAGAAAGACGGATAGAATGACAGAGACCGACAGAACGAGAGAGACAGGCAGAGTGAGAGAGACAGGCAGAGTGAGAGAGACAGGCAGAGTGAGAGAGACAGGCAGAGTGAGAGAGACAGGCAGAGTGAGAGAGACAGGCAGAGTGAGAGAGACAGGCAGAGTGAGAGAGACAGGCAGAGTGAGAGAGACAGGCAGAGTGAGAGAGACAGGCAGAGAGAGAGAGAGACAGGCAGAGTGAGAGAGACAGGCAGAGTGAGAGAGACAGGCAGAGTGAGAGAGACAGGCAGAGAGAGAGAGACAGGCAGAATGAGAGACAGGCAGAGAGAGAGAGACAGGCAGAGTGAGAGGCAGACAGACAGGCACAGAGGAGAGACAGGCCGAGTGAGAGACAGGCAGAGTAAGAGAGACAGGCGAGTGAGAGAGACAGGCAGAGTGAGAGGCAGTGTGAGAGAGAGCGAGAGAGACAGTCAGAGTGAGTGAGAGTGAGTGAGAAAGAGAGACAGGCAGAGTGAGAGAGATAGAGGGAGAGAGACAGGCAGAATGAGAGAGACAGGCAGAGTGAGTGAGACAGACAGAGTGAGAGAGACAGGCAGAGTGAGAGAGACAGGCTTGTGAGAGAGAGAGAGATAGGCAGAATGAGAGAGACAGGTAGAATGAGAGACAGGCAGAGTGAGAGAGACAGGCAGAGAGAGAGAGAGACAGGCAGAGTGAGAGAGACAGGCAGAGTGAGAGAGACAGGCAGAGTGAGAGAGACAGGCAGAGTGAGAGAGACAGGCAGAGTGAGGGAGACAGGCAGAGTGAGGGAGACAGGCAGAGTGAGGGAGACAGGCAGAGTGAGGGAGACAGGCAGAGTGAGAGAGACAGGCAGAGCGAGGGAGACAGGCAGAGCGAGAGAGACAGGCAGAGTGAGAGAGACAGGCAGAGTGAGAGAGACAGGCAGAGTGAGGGAGACAGGCAGAGTGAGGGAGACAGGCAGAGTGAGGGAGACAGGCAGAGTGAGATAGACAGGCAGAGTGAGGGAGACAGGCAGAGTGAGAGAGACAGGCAGAGTGAGGGAGTGGGGAAATGGAGTTAAATCCGAAGATCAGTCGTGAATAGTGTAGCAGACTCAATGGGCTGAATGGCCCACTCCTGTTTCTGAGATGTGAAAGAGGTTTTGTTTCATGGACATTCCCGGTGTGCAGTAGAAAAGTTTGGAATGATCTTGTTTCTCTTACTCCTTTTGTCCTTCCTCCTGAATCTGCCATTTCTCCTTGATTGCTCTTTCCCAGAATGTCAAACTGCTGTGTTTAATTCTAGCTCTTATATAACCCACATCAGTCCCTCCTAATCACCTCTACCTGCTCAAAATCTATTCTAACCTCAGTGCATTTAAGAGTCATTAACAATTGGAGCTGATTACAGAGAGTGAGTTGGGTACCTGGACTGTGGGGTGAAAGTGTTGCCCTCGTTCCTGCTCATTTACTGGGGGCACTTCCTGTCCCTCTGATTCACTTGGCTGAATCACTGCAGTATTCATTTCTTTAAGCTTGTCGTGGGGAAGTGTTTCCTGACAGGAATATGGCAGCAGCTTGGCCATGTCACCAGGAGTTTCCGGGATTGGGATAAACTCCGCATTCTCCAGCTCCTGGAAAACCAACAGGACACAATCATTAAATAAGCTCAGAGAGATCACCCGCCCCAGCAAGCACACACACACAAACACACACATAAAACACAAACTTAAAAAAACACACACACAGGCAGATAGAGTCAGACAGGCAGAGAGAGACAGAGAATTAGAATTATTAGAATTAGAACAGTACAGCACAGAACAGGCCCTTCGGCCCTCAATGTTGTGCCGAGCCATGATCACCCTACTCAAGCCCACATATCCACCCTATACCAGTAACCCAACAACCCCCCCTTAACCTTACTTTTTAGGACACTAAGGGCAATTTAGCCTGGCCAATCCACCTAACCCACACATCTTTGGACTGTGGGAGGAAACCGGAGCACCCGGAGGAAACCCACGCACACACGGGGAGGACGTGCAGACTCCGCACAGACAGTGACCCAGCCGGGAATCGAACCTGGGACACTGGAGCTGTGAAGCATTTATGCTAACCACCATGCTACCGTGCTGCCCCCAACACACAGGCAGAGAGAGAGATACACAGGCAGAGATAGAGAGAGACAGACAGAGTGAGAGAGACAGACAGTGAGAGAGAGATAGAGTCAGACAGGCAGATAGAGTCAGACAGGCAGAGAGAGAGACAGAGAGAGAGATACACAGGCAGAGATAGAGAGACACACACACAGGCAGATAGAGTCAGACAGGCAGAGAGAGATACACAGGCAGAGAGAGAGAGAGAGAGACGCACACAGGCAGAGAGAGAGAGAAAGATGCACACAGGCAGAGAGAGACCACTGACAGAGAGAGAGATACACAGGCAGAGAGAGAGAGAGACGCACACAGGCAGAGAGACACAGAGACAGAGAGCGAGATTCACAGGCAGAGAGAGAGAAATGAAATGAAATGAAAATCGCTTATTGTCACCAGTAGGCTTCAATGAAGTTACTGTGAAAAGCCCCTAGTCGCCACATTCCGGCGCCTGTTCGGGGAGGCTGGTACGGGAATCGAACCGTGCTGCTAGCCTGCTTGGTCTGCTTTAAAAGCCAACGATTTAGCCCAGTGAGCTAAACCAGCTCCAAAACAGGCAGAGAGAGAGAGAGAGAGAGAGACGCACACAGGCAGTGAGACACACACAGGCAGAGAGAGAGACACACACAGGCAGAGAGACACACACAGGCAGAGAGACACACACAGGCAGAGAGACACACACAGGCAGAGAGAGACACACAGGCAGAGAGAGAGACACACACACAGGCAGAGAGAGACACACAGGCAGAGAGACACACACAGGCAGAGATCAAGAGACACACACAGGCAGAGAGAGAGAGAGACAGGCAAAGAGAGAGAGAGAGAGAGAGAGAGGCAGAGACACACACACAGGCAGAGACATACACAGGCAGGCAAAGAGGCACACATGCAGACACAGGTAAAGAGAGAGACACACACACAGGCAGAGAGAGAGACACACACACAGGCAGAGGGAGAGACACACACACAGGCAGAGGGAGAGACACACACACAGGCAGAGGGAGAGACACACACACAGGCAGAGGGAGAGACACACACACAGGCAGAGGGAGAGACACACAGGCAGAGGGAGAGACACACACACAGGCAGAGGGAGAGACACACAGGCACGGCGCAGAGAGAGACACACACACAGGCAGAGGGAGAGACACACACACAGGCAGAGGGAGAGACACACACACAGGCAGAGGGAGAGACACACACAGGCAGAGGGAGAGACACACACACACAGGCAGAGGGAGAGACACACACACAGGCAGAGGGAGAGAGACACACACAGGCAGAGAGAGAGACACACACACAGGCAGAGAGAGACACACACACACAGGCAGAGGGAGAGACACACACACAGGCAGAGAGAGAGAGACACACACAGGCAGAGGGAGAGACACACACACAGGCAGAGGGAGAGACACACACACAGGCAGAGGGAGAGACACACACACAGGCAGAGGGAGAGACACACACACACACAGAGAGGGACACACACAGGCAGAGAGAGACACACACACAGGCAGAGGGAGAGACACACAGGCACGGCGCAGAGAGAGACACACACACAGGCAGAGGGAGAGACACACACACATGCAGAGGGAGAGACACACACACAGAAGAGAGAGAGAGACACACACAGGCAGAGAGAGAGACACACACACAGGCAGAGAGAGAGACACACACACAGGAGAGAGAGAGAGACACACACAGGCAGAGAGAGAGCACACACACAGGAGAGAGAGAGACACACACACAGGCAGAGAGGAAGAGAGACAATCACAGGCAGAGAATTACACACAAACAAGGAGAGAAAAAGAAACACAGGCAGAGAGAGAGACACCCACAGACGGAGCGACACACACAGACTTTCCAAATATTGACTGGAAATACTATAGTTCGAGTACTATAGATGGGTCAGTTTTTGTGCAGTGTGTGCAGGAGGGTTTTCTGACACAGTATGTAGACAGGCCAACAAGGGGCGAGGCCACATTGGATTTGGTACTGGGTAATGAACCCAGCCAGGTGTTAGATTTAGATGTAGGTGAGCACTTTGGTGATAGTGATCACAATTCGGTTATGTTTACTTTAGCGATGGGCAGGTATAGATATGTACCGCAAGGCAAGAATTATAGCTGGGGGAAAGGCAATTATGATGCTATTCGGCAAGATTTAGGATGTATAGGATGGGGAAGGAAACTGCAGGGGATGGGTACAATAGAAATGTGGAGATTTTTCAAGGAACAGCTACTGCGTGTCCTTGATAAGTATGTACCTGTCAGGCAGGGAGGAAGTTGTCGAGCAAGGGAACCGTGGTTTACTAATGAAGTTGAAGCACTTGTCAAGAGGAAGAAGAAGGCTTATGTTAGGATGAGACATGAAGGCTCAGTTAGGGCACTTGAGAGTTACAAGTTAGCCAGGAAGGACCTAAAGGGAGAGTTAAGAAAGAGCGAGGAGAGGACATGAAAAGTCGTTGGCGGATAGGATCAAGGAAAACACTAAGGCTTTCTATAGGTATATCAGGAACAAAAGAATGACTAGAGTAAGGTTAGGGCCAATCAACGATAGTAGTGGAAAGTTGTGTGTGGAATCAGAGGAGATAGGGGAAGCGTTAAATGGATATTTTTCATCAGTGTTTACACTGGAGAAAGACAATGTTGTCGAGGAGAATACTTAGGTACAGTCGACCAGGCTAGATGGGATTGAGGTTCACAAGGAGGAGGTGTTAGCAATTTTGGAAAGTGTTAAAATAGATAAGTCCCCTGGGCCAGATGGGATTTATCCTAGGATTCTCTGGGAAGCCAGGGAGGAGATTGCAGAGCCTTTGTCCTTGATCTTTATGTCGTCTTTGTCGACAGGAATAGTACTGGAAGACTGGAGGATGCAAATGTTGTCCCCTTGTTCAAGAAGGGGAGTAGAGACAACCCTGGTAATTATAGACCTGTGAGCCTTACTTCGGTTGTGGGTACAATGTTGGAAAAGGTTATAAGAGATAGAGTTTATAATCATCTTGAAAAGAACAAGTTGATTAGCGATACTCAACACGGTTTTGTGAAGGGTAGGTCATGCCTCACAAACCTTATTCAGTTTTTTGAGAAGGTGACCAAACAGGTGGATGAGGGTAAAGCGGTTGATGTGGTGTATATGGATTTCAGTAAGGCGTTTGATAAGGTTGCCCCACGGTAGGCTATTGCAGAAAGTACGGAAGTATGGGATTGAAGGTGATTTAGCGGTTTGGATCAGTAATTGGCTAGCTGAAAGAAGACAGAGGGTGGTGGTTGATGGCAAATGTTCATCCTGGAGTTCAGTTACTAGTGGTGTACCGCAAGGATCTGTTTTGGGGCCACTGCTGTTTGTCATTTTTATAAATGACCTGGAAGAGGGTGTAGAAGGATGGGTTAGTAAATTTGCAGATGACACGAAGGTCGGTGGAGTTGTGGATAGTGCTGAAGGATGTTATAGGATACAGAGGGACATAGATAAGCTGCAGAGTTGGGCTGATAGGTGGCAGATGGAGTTTAATGCAGAAAAATGTGAGGTGGTTCAGTTTGGAAGGAGTAACAGGAATGCAGAGTACTGGGCTAATGGCAAGATTCTTGGTAGTGTAGATGAACAGAGAGATCTCGGCATCCAGGTACATAAATCCCTGAAAGTTGCCACCCAGGTTAATAGGGCTGTTAAGAAGGCATATGGTGTGCTAGCCTTTATCAGTAGGGGGATTGAGTTTCGGAGCCACAAGGTCATGCTGCAGCTGTACATAACTCTGGTGCGGCCGCTCCTGGAGTACTGCGTGCAGTTCTGGTCACCACATTATAGGAAGGATGTGGAAGCTTTGGAAAGGGTTCAGACGAGATTTACTAGGATGTTGCCTGGTATGGAGGGAAGGTCTTACGAGGAAAGGCTCAGGGACTTGAGGTTGTTTTCGTTAGAGAGGAGAAGGCTGAGAGGTGACTTAATAGAGACATATAAGATAGTCAGAGGGTTAGATAGGGTGGACAGTGAGAGTCTTTTTCCTCGGATGGTGATGACCAACACGAGGGGACATAGCTTTAAATTGAGGGGTGGTAGATATAGGACAGATATCACAGGCAGTTTCTTTACTCAGAGTAGTAGGGGTGCGGAACGCCCTGCCTGCAATAGTAGTACACGCGCCAACTTTAAGGGCATTTAAGTGGTCACTGGATAGACATATGGATGAAAATGGAATAGTGTAGGTCAGATAGGCTTCAGATGGTTTCACAGGTCGGCACAACATTGAGGGCCGAAGGGCCCGTACTGCGCTGTAATGTTCTATGTTCTATGACGCACACAGACGGAGAGACACACACACAGCCAGACACACACACAGCCAGACACACACACAGCCAGAGACACACACACACAGCCAGAGACACACACACACAGCCAGACACACACACAGCCAGAGAGACACACACACAGCCAGAGACACACACACAGCCAGAGACACACACACACAGCCAGAGAGACACACACAGCCAGAGACACACACACAGACAGAGACACACACACAGAGACACACAGAGTCAGAGACACACACATACAGCTAGAGACACACACACACAGCCAGAGACACACACACAGAGACACACACACACAGCCAGAGACACACACATACAGCCAGAGACACACACACACAGCCAGAGACACACACATAGACAGAGGCACACACACATAGACAGAGACACACACACACAGCCAGAGACACACACACAGCCAGAGACACACACACACAGCCAGAGAGACACACACACCGCCAGAGACACACACACACCGCCAGAGACACACACACACCGCCAGAGACACACCCACAGTCAGAGACACACACACACACAGCCAGAGAGACACACACACACAGCCAGAGACACACACACAGACAGAGACACACACACACAGCAAGAGACACACACACACAGCCAGAGACACACACACAGCCAGAGACACACACACAGCCAGAGACACACACACACAGCCAGAGAGACACACACAGCCAGAGAGACACACACAGCCAGAGAGACACACACAGCCAGAGACACACACACAGCCAGAGACACACACACACAGCCAGAGAGACACACAGCCAGAGACACACACACACAGCCAGAGACACACACACATCCAGACACACACACACAGCCAGAGACACACACAGTCAGAGACACACACACAGCCAGAGACACACACACACAGCCAGAGACACACACACAGCCAGAGACACACACACAGACAGAGACACACACACACAGACCAGAGAGACACACACACAGCCAGAGACACACACACACAGCCAGAGACACACACACAGCCAGAGACACACACACACAGCCAGAGACACACACAGCCAGAGACACACACACACAGCCAGAGACACACACACACAGCCAGAGACACACACATACAGAGCCAGAGACACACACACACAGCCAGAGACACACACACACAGCCATAGACACACACAGCCAGAGAGACACACAGAGCCAGACACACACACACACAGCCAGAGACACACAGACAGAGACACACACACACAGCCATAGACACACAC
This sequence comes from Scyliorhinus canicula, assembly GCF_902713615.1. Classification (NCBI taxonomy): domain Eukaryota; kingdom Metazoa; phylum Chordata; class Chondrichthyes; order Carcharhiniformes; family Scyliorhinidae; genus Scyliorhinus; species Scyliorhinus canicula. Next base: position 1,481,927 of record NC_052147.1, read on the forward strand.
ACAGCCAGAGACACACACAGAGCCAGACACACACACACACAGCCAGAGACACACAGAGCCAGAGACACACACACACAGCCAGAGTCACACACACAGCCAGACACACACACACACAGCCAGAGAGACACACACACAGCCAGACACACACACACAGCCAGAGACACACACAGCCAGAGACACACACACAGCCAGACACACACACAGCCAGAGACACACACACACAGCCAGACACACACACAGCCAGAGACACACACACACAGCCAGAGAGACACACACACAGACAGAGACACACACAGCCAGAGACACACACACACAGACAGAGACACACACACAGCCAGAGACACACACACACAGCCAGAGAGACACACACAGACAGAGACACACACAGCCAGAGACACACACACACAGACAGAGACACACACACACAGCCAGACACACACAGCCAGACACACACACAGCCAGAGAGACACACACAGCCAGAGACACACACAGCCAGAGACACACACACACAGCCAGAGACACACACACACAGCCAGAGAGACACACACACAGCCAGACACACACACAGCCAGAGACACACACACACAGCCAGAGAGACACACACACAGCCAGACACACACACAGCCAGAGACACACACACAGCCAGAGACACACACACACAGCCAGAGAGACACACACACAGCCAGAGACACACACACAGCCAGAGACACACACACACAGCCAGAGACACACACACAGCCAGAGACACACACACAGCCCAGACACACACACACCAGAGAGACACACACACAGACAGAGACACACACAGCCAGACACACACACAGACAGACACACACACACAGCCAGAGACACACACACACAGCCAGAGACACACACACACAGCCAGAGACACACACACAGCCAGAGACACACACACACAGCCAGACACACACACACAGCCAGAGACACACACACACACAGCCAGAGACACACACACACAGCCAGAGACACACACACACAGCCAGAGAGACACACACAGCCAGAGACACACACACAGCCAGAGACACACACACAGCCAGAGACACACACACAGCCAGAGACACACACACAGCCAGAGACACACACAGCCAGACACACACACAGTCAGAGACACACACACAGCCAG
>NC_052147.1:1483570-1506780 GCF_902713615.1 Scyliorhinus canicula
GGTGGTCGGTTAGTGCTGGCGGTGCTGGCGGTGTCGGTGCTGGCGGTGTTGGTGCTGGCGGTGTTGGTGCTGGCGGTGTCGGTGCTGGCGGTGTTGGGGCTGGCGGTGTCGGTGCTGGCGGGGTTGGTGCTGGCGGTGTCGGTGCTGGCGGTGTTGGGGCTGGCGGTGTTGGTGCTGGCGGTGTCGGTGCTGGCGGTAATGGTGCTGGCGGTGTCGGGGCTGGCGGTGTTGGTGCTGGCGGTGTTGGTGCTGGCGGTGTTGGTGCTGGCGGTGTTGGTGCTGCCAGTGTTGGTGTTGGCGGTGTTTGGTGCTGGCGGTGTTGGTGCTGGCGGTGTCAGTGCTGGCGGTGTCAGTGCTGGCGGTGTCCCTGCTGGCGGTGTCGGTGCTGGCGGTGTTGGTGCTGGCGGTGTTGGTGCTGGCGGTGTTGGTGCTGGTGGTGTTGGGGCTGGCGGTGTCGGTGCTGGCGGTGTTGGGGCTGGCAGTGTTGGTGCTGGCGGTGTTGGTGCTGGCGGTGTTGGTGCTGGCGGTGTTGGTGCTGGCGGTGTTGGTGCTGGCGGTGTTGGTGCTGGCGGTATTGGCGGTGTCGGTGCTGGCGGTGTTGGTGCTGGCGGTGCTGGCGGTGTTGGTGCTGGCGGTGTTGGTGCTGGCCGTGTTGGTGCTGGCGGTGTTGGCAGTGTTGGTGCTGGCGGTGTTGGTGCGGGCGGTGCTGGCGGTGTTGGTGCTGGCGGTGTTGGTGCTGGCGGTGTTGGTGCTGGCGGTGTTGGTGCTGGCGGTGTTGGTGCTGGCGGTGTCGGTGCTGGCGGTGCTGGCGGTGTTGGTGCTGGCGGTGCTGGCGGTGTCGGTGTTGGCGGTGTTGGTGCTGGCGGTGTTGGTGTTGGCAGTGTTGGTGCTGGCGGTGTTGGTGCTGGCGGTGTTGGTGCTGGCGGTGTCGGTGCTGGCGGTGTCGGTGCTGGCGGTGTTGGTGCTGGCGGTGTTGGTGCTGGCGGTGTTGGGGCTGGCGGTGTTGGTGCTGGCGGTGTTGGGGCTGGCGGTGTTGGTGCTGGCGGTGTTGGTGCTGGCGCTGTTGGTGTTGGCGGTGTTGGGGCAGGCGGTGTTGGTGCTGGCGGTGTTGGTGCTGGCGGTGTTGGTGCTGGCGGTGTTGGTGCTGGCGGTGTTGGTGCTGGCGGTGTTGGTGCTGGCGGTGTCGGTGCTGGCGGTGTCGGGGCTGGCGGTGTCGGGGGCTGGCGGTGTCGGTGCTGGCGGTGTCGGTGCTGGCGGTGTCGGTGCTGGCGGTGTTGGCGGTGTCGGTGCTGGCGGTGTCGGTGCTGGCGTTGTTGGTGCTGACGGTGTTGGTGCTGGCGGTGTCGGTGCTGGCGGTGTTGGTGTTGGCGGTGTTGGGGCTGGCGGTGTTGGTGCTGGCGGTGTCAGTGCTGGCGGTGTCAGTGCTGGCGGTGTCCGTGCTGGCGGTGTCGGTGCTGGCGGTGTTGGTGCTGGCGGTGTTGGTGCTGGCGGTGTTGGTGCTGGTGGTGTTGGGGCTGGCGGTGTCGGTGCTGGCGGTGTTGGGGCTGGCAGTGTTGGTGCTGGCGGTGTTGGTGCTGGCGGTGTTGGTGCTGGCGGTGTTGGTGCTGGCGGTGTTGGTGCTGGCGGTGTGGTGCTGGCGGTGTCGGTGCTGGCGGTGTTGGTGTTGGCGGTGTTGGGGCTGGCGGTGTTGGTGCTGGCGGTGTTGGTGCTGGCGGTGTTGGTGCTGGCGGTGTTGGTGCTGGCGGTGTTGGTGCTGGCGGTGTTGGTGCTGGCGATGTTGGTGCTGGCGGTGTTGGTGCTGGCGATGTTGGTGCTGGCGGTGTCGGTGCTGGCGGTGTCGGTGCTGGCGGTGTCGGTGCTGGCGGTGTCGGTGCTGGCGATGTCGGTGCTGGCGGTGTCGGTGCTGGCGATGTCGGTGCTGGCGGTGTCGGCGGTGTTGGTGCTGGCGGTGTCGGTGCTGGCGGTGTCGGTGCTGGCGGTGTTGGTGCTGGCGGTGTTGGTGCTGGCGGTGTCGGTGCTGGCGGTGTCGGTGCTGGCGGTGTTGGTGCTGGCGGTGTTGGTGTTGGCGGTGTTGGTGTTGGCGGTGTTGGTGCTGGCGGTGTTGGTGCTGGCGGTGTTGGTGCTGGCGGTGTCGGTGCTGGCGGTGTTGGGGCTGGCGGTGTTGGGGCTGGCGGTGTTGGTGCTGGCGGTGTTGGTGCTGGTGGTGTTGGTGGTGTTGGTGCGGGCGGTGTCGGTGCTGGCGGTGTTGGGGCTGGCGGTGTTGGTGCTGGCGGTGTTGGTGCTGGCGGTGTCGGTGCTGGCGGTGTCGGTGCTGGCGGTGTTGGTGCTGGCGATGTCGGTGCTGGCGGTGTTGGTGCTGGCGGTGTCGGTGCTGGCGATGTCGGTGCTGGCGGTGTCGGTGCTGGCGATGTCGGTGCTGGCGGTGTCGGCGGTGTTGGTGCTGGCGGTGTCGGTGCTGGCGGTGTCGGTGCTGGCGGTGTTGGTGCTGGCGGTGTTGGTGCTGGCGGTGTCGGTGCTGGCGGTGTCGGTGCTGGCGGTGTTGGTGCTGGCGGTGTTGGTGTTGGCGGTGTTGGTGTTGGCGGTGTTGGTGCTGGCGGTGTTGGTGCTGGCGGTGTTGGTGCTGGCGGTGTCGGTGCTGGCGGTGTTGGGGCTGGCGGTGTTGGGGCTGGCGGTGTTGGTGCTGGCGGTGTTGGTGCTGGTGGTGTTGGTGGTGTTGGTGCGGGCGGTGTCGGTGCTGGCGGTGTTGGGGCTGGCGGTGTTGGTGCTGGCGGTGTTGGTGCTGGCGGTGTCGGTGCTGGCGGTGTCGGTGCTGGCGGTGTTGGTGCTGGCGATGTCGGTGCTGGCGGTGTTGGTGCTGGCGGTGTTGGTGCTGGCGGTGTTGGTGCTGGCGGTGTCGGTGCTGGCGGTGTCGGTGCTGGCGGTGTTGGTGCTGGCGGTGTTGGTGCTGGCGGTGTTGGTGCTGGCGGTGTTGGTGCTGGCGGTGTCGGTGCTGGCGGTGTCGGTGCTGGCGGTGTTGGTGCTGGCCAGTCGTCGGATGACTCTGGGAGCATGCCGAAATCTTCATCATCCTGTAGCGTGGGCAGGGGAAGGAGGGATGGACCTGGTGGGGCTAATGTTGGGTGTGCCGGGGGAGGGGAGGGTGGCGCGTGGGTGGGGATGTGTGTGGGAGTGGAACCTGACGGAGCCAGGTCCCTGAGTGAGACTGTATCCTGGCGGCCGTCAGGGAACTCCACGTTGGCATACTGGGGGTTGGCGTGGAGCAAGTGTATCCTGTCCACCAAGGGGTCCGCCTTGTGGAGTCGGACATGCCGACGTAGAAGGACCGGTCCTGGGGCTGCGAGCCAAGTCGGGAGCGACACCCCGGATGTGGACTTCCTGGGGAAGGTAGAAAGACGTTCATGGGGTGTGTTGTTAGTGGCGGTGCAGAGTAGCGACCGAATGGAATGGAGCGCATCAGGGAGGACCTGCTGCCAGCGAGCGGCTGGGAGGTTCCTGGACCGTAGGGCCAGCTGGACGGCCCTCCATACCGTCCCGTTCTCCCTCTCTACCTGCCCGTTTCCCCGGGAGTTGTAGCTGGTCGTCCTGCTGGAGGCGATACCCCTGCTGAGCAGGAACTGACGCAGCTCGTCGCTCATGAATGAGGATCCCCTGTCACTGTGGATGTAGTCGGGGAAACCAAACACAGCGAAGATGGTGTTGAGGGCCTACATCAGCGCTGCGACCCCCACGCCAACAGAAGCTCAGTCTTTTGTTCCAACTGATGTGGACAAAGACAGATTCACTGGGAGGAGCATCAAACAAACGCCAGAGTCCTCCTTGAAGCCAGCTCCACATTCAGGTGAATCTAAAAAGGCAACGTTGATGTCCTGGACACTGTGTCCGGACGGCCAATAACCTTCTCACCACCAGCTCCTTATCTCTCAACTCTCCAATGGCCAATGTTACAGCAGAGGACAAAGCAAACGCTTCAAAGTCACCAATCAACTGTGTGCCAGTCATTTTTAACTCTTCCAGGATCCACGAGCAGCACAGTGGTGCAGTGGTTAGCACTGCTGCCTCACTGGCAGCATGGTGGCACAGTGGTTAGCACTGCTGCCTCGCGGCGCCAGGGTCCCAGGTTCAATTCCTGGCTTGGTTCACTGTCTGTGCAGAGGGTCTCGGAGCGTCTGGTCTGTGCAGAGTCTGCACGTTCTCCCGGGTCACTGTCCATGTGGAGTTTGCACATTCTGCCTGTGTTCGGGTGGGTCTCACCCCCCCCCCCCCCCCCCCAGGGTAGGTGGATTGGCCACGCTAAAAATGGCCCCTTCATTGGAGAAATGAATTGGATACTCAAAATTAATAAACAAATCCTCTTCCTGGATCCACTGCCGAAGGTCTGGACCGTCAGGAATGGTCTCACAGCCGGGCCACCGGACTCGGACCGGACTCTCCGAGACCCTCGTCTTCGGACCCTCGTCTCCGAGACCCTCGTCTCCGGGACACCCGGCTGGGATCGGACCCTCTGAGACCCTCGTCTCCGGACCCTCGTCTCCAGGACCCTCGTCGCCGAGACATAAAAACATAAGCACTAGGAGCAGGAGTCGGCCATCTGGCCCCTCGAGCCTGCTCCGCCATTCAATGAGATCATGGCTGATCTTTTGTGGACTCAGCTCCACTTTCCGGCCCGAACACCATAACCCTTAATCCCTTTATTCTTCAAAAAACTATCTATCTTTACCTTAAAAACATTTAACGAAGGAGCCTCAACTGCTTCACTGGGCAAGGAATTCCATAGATTCACAACCCTTTGGGTGAAGAAGTTCCTCCTAAACTCAGTCCTAAATCTACTTCCCCTTATTTTGAGGCTATGCCCCCTAGTTCTGCTTTCACCCGCCAGTGGAAACAACCTGCCCGCATCTATCCTATCTATTCCCTTCATAATTTTATGTTTCTATAAGATCCCCCCTCATCCTTCTAAATTCCAACGAGTACAGTCCCAGTCTACTCAACCTCTCCTCGTAATCCAACCCCTTCAGCTCTGGGATTAACCTAGTGAATCTCCTCTGCCCACCCTCCAGTGCCAGTACGTCCTTTCTCAAGTAACCTCCCTAGTCTTAAACTCCATCCCTCTAGCAATGAAGGACAAAATTCAATTCGCCTTCTTAATCACCTGTTGCAGCTGTAAACCAACTTTTTGCGACTCATGCACGAGCACACCCAAATCTCTCTGAACAGCGGCATGCTTTAATATTTTATCATTTAAATAATAATCCCGTTTGCTGTTATTCCTACCAAAATGGATAACCTCACATTTGTCAACATTGTATTCCATCTGCCAGACCCTAGCCCATTCACTTAACCTATCCAAATCCCTCTGCAGACTTCCAGTATCCTCTGCACTTTTCGCTTTACCACTCATCTTAGTGTCATCTGCAAACTTGGACACATTGCCCTTGGTCCCCAACTCCAAATCATCTATGTAAATTGTGAACAATTGTGGGCCCAACACGGATCCCTGAGGGACACCACTAGCTACTGATTGCCAACCAGAGAAACACCCATTAATCCCCACTCTTTGCTTTCTATTAATTAACCAATCCTCTCGGAGACCCGGCTGGGACCGGACGCTCTGAGACGCTTGTCTCCGGAGCACCCGGCTCACCTCCCTGTGATCCGGCTCAAACATGAATGTACGTCCAAAGATGTGCAGGTTGGGTGGATTGGCCGTGACACATTCCTCTTAGTGACCAAAAAGGTTAGGAGGGGTTATTGGGTTATGGGGATAGGGCGGAGGTGAGGGTTTAAATGGGTTGGTGCAGACTCGATGGGCCGAATGGCCTCCTTCTGCACTGTATGTTCTATGTCCTAATCTGGATGTGCACCTGGAGGGGTGGGGACTGGCTGGGGGCGGGGTCTGACTGAGGGGCGGGGTTTACCTGGGGGAGGGGCCTGGCTGTGGGGCGGGGTCTGGCTGGGACAGGGTCTACCTGGGGGCGGGGCCTGACTGGGGCGGGGTTTGCCTGGGGGTGGGGCCTGGCTGTGGGCGGGGTTTGCCTGGGGGCGGGATTTGCCTGTGGGCGGGGCCTGTCTGGGACAGGGTCTGCCTGGGGGCGGGGCCAGGCTGTGGGGCGGGGTCTGGCTGGGGGCGGGGTCTGGCCGGGGGCGGGGACTGGCTGGGTCGTGGTACGCCTGGGGGCGGTGTTACCCTGGGGGCGGTGTTAGCGGTGTTAGCCTGGGGGCGGGGCCTGGCTGTGGGCGGGGCCTGGATGGAACGGCACGGGACGTGGAGGAGCGGAAATCGGGTGAAAAACCGGAAATGACGAATTGAGGGGCGGAAACGCGCCTTCCTGCGGGGCGGATATGACATCATCGCCTGGGACCGGGACCGACCGGAGAAAAGGTGAGCGAGAGAGAGCGGGAAAACCGGGAATGAACCCCCGGGTATAAACCCCCGGGTATAAACCCGCCGGCATAAACCCCTTGGAATGAACCCCCGGGTATAAACCCCCGGGCATGAACCCCCGGGTATAAACCCCCGGGCATGAACCCCAGGTAGAAACCCCGGGTATAAACCCCAGGTATAAACCCCCGGGTATAAACCCCGGGTATAAACCCCAGGTATAAACCCCCGGGCATGAACCCCCGGGTATAAACCCCCCGGCATGAACCCCCGGGTATAAACCCCTTGGAATGAACCCCCGGGTATAAACCCCCGGGCATGAACCCCCGGGTATAAACCCCCGGGTATAAACCCCTTGGAATGAACCCCCGGGTATAAACCCCCGGGTATAAACCCCTTGGAATGAACCCCCGGGTATAAACCCCCGGGCATGAACCCCCGGGTATAAACCCCGGGTAGAAAACCCAGGTATAAACCCCCGGGTATAAACCCCAGGTATAAACCCCCGGGCATGAACCCCCGGGCATGAACCCCCGGGTATAAACCCCCGGGTATAAACCCCCGGGCATGAACCCCCGGGCATGAACCCCCAGGTATAAACCCCCGGGCATGAACCCCCGGGCATGAACCCCCGGGTATAAACCCCCGGGTATAAACCCCCGGGCATGAACCCCCGGGCATGAACCCCCAGGCATGAACCCCGGGTAGAAACCCCGGGTATAAACCCCGGGTAGAAAACCCGGGTATAAACCCCCGGGCATGAACCCCAGGTATAAACCCCCGGGCATGAACCCCCGGGCATGAACCCCGGGTAGAAACCCCGGGTATAAACCCCAGGTATAAACCCCCGGGTATAAACCCCCGGGCATGAACCCCAGGTATAAACCCCCGGGCATGAACCCCGGGTAGAAACCCCAGGTATAAACCCCCGGGTATAAACCCCCGGGCATGAACCCCAGGTATAAACCCCCGGGCATGAACCCCCGGGTATAAACCCCGGGTATAAACCCCAGGTATAAACCCCCGGGTATAAACCCCCGGGCATGAACCCCAGGTATAAACCCCCGGGCATGAACCCCGGGTAGAAACCCCGGGTATAAACCCCAGGTATAAACCCCCGGGTATAAACCCCCGGGCATGAACCCCGGGTAGAAAACCTGGGCATGAACCCCAGGTATAAACCCCCGGGCATGAACCCCGGGTAGAAACCCCGGGTATAAACCCCAGGTATAAACCCCCGGGTATATACCCCGGGTATAAACCCCAGGTATAAACCCCAGGTATAAACCCCCGGGTATATACCCCGGGTATAAACCCCAGGTATAAACCCCCGGGTATATACCCCGGGTATAAACCCCAGGTATAAACCCCCGGGTATAAACCCCCGGGCAAGAACCCCAGGTATATACGCCTGGGCATGAACTACGGGCAATTTAGCATGGCCAATCCACCTAACCCGCACATCTTTGGCTAGGGAAATTGCAGATGCACTAGTGATAATTTACCGAAATTCACTAGACTCTGGGGTGGTCCCGGTGGATTGGAAATTAGCAAACATGACACCACTGTTTAAAAAAGGAGGTAGGCAGAAAGCAGGAAATTATAGGCCAGTGAGTTTAACTTCGGTAATAGGGAAGATGCTGGAATCTATCATCAAGGAAGAAATTGCGAGGCATCTGGATAGAAATTGTCCCATTGGGCAGACGCAGCATGGGTTCGTAAAAGGCAGGTCGTGCCTAACTAATTTAGTGGAATTTTTTGAGGACATTACCAGTGCAGTAGATAACGGGGAGCCGATGGATGTGGTATATCTGGATTTCCAGAAAGCCTTTGACAAGGTGCCACACAAAAGGTTGCTGCATAAGATAAAGATGCATGGCATTAAGGGTAAAGTAGTAGCATGGATAGAGGATTGGTTAATTAATAGAAAGCAAAGAGTTGGGATAAATGGGTGTTTCTCTGGTTGGCAATCAGTAGCTAGTGGTGTCCCTCAGGGATCCGTGTTGGGCCCACAATTGTTCACAATTTACATTGATGATTTGGAGTTGGGGACCAAGGGCAATGTGTCCAAGTTTGCAGATGACACTAAGATGAGTGGTAAAGCGAAAAGTGCAGAGGATACTGGAAGTCTGCAGAGGGATTTGGATAGGTTAAGTGAATGGGCTCGGGTCTGGCAGATGGAATACAATGTTGACAAATGTGAGGTTATCCATTTTGGTAGGAATAACAGCAAACGGGATTATTATTTAAACGATAAAATATTAAAGCATGCCGCTGTTCAGAGAGACTTGGGTGTGCTAGTGCATGAGTCACAGAAGGTTGGTTTACAAGTGCAACAGGTGATTAAGAAGGCAAATGGAATTTTGTCCTTCATTGCTAGAGGGATGGAGTTTAAGACTAGGGAGGTTATGTTGCAATTGTATAAGGTGTTAGTGCGGCCACACCTGGAGTATTGTGTTCAGTTTTGGTCTCCTTACTTGAGAAAGGACGTACTGGCGCTGGAGGGTGTGCAGAGGAGATTCACTAGGTTAATCCCAGAGCTGAAGGGGTTGGATTATGAGGAGAGGTTGAGTAGACTGGGACTGTACTCGTTGGAATTTAGAAGGATGAGGGGGGATCTTATAGAAACATTTAAAATTATGAAGGGAATAGATAGGATAGATGCGGGCAGGTTGTTTCCACTGGCGGGTGACAGCAGAACTAGGGGGCATAGCCTCAAAATAAGGGGAAGTAGATTTAGAACTGAGTTTAGGAGGAACTTCTTCACCCAAAGGGTTGTGAATCTATGGAATTCCTTGCCCAGTGAAGCAGTTGAGGCTCCTTCATTACATGTTTTAAGGTAAGATAGATAGTTTTTTGAAGAATAAAGGGATTAAGGGTTATGGTGTTCGGGCCGGAAAGTGGAGCTGAGTCCACAAAAGATCAGCCATGATCTCATTGAATGGCGGAGCAGGCTCGAGGGGCCAGATGGCCTACTCCTGCTCCTATTTCTTATGTTCTTATGTTCTTATGTTCTTTGGACTGTGGGAGGAAACCGGAGCACCCGGAGGAAACCCACGCACACGGGGAGGACGTGCAGACTCCGCACAGACAGTGACCCAGCCGGGAATCGAACCTGGGACCCTGGAGCTGTGAAGCATTGATGCTAACCACCATGCTACTGTGCTGCCCTGGGAATAAACCTGGGAATAAAACCCAGGGATTAAACTCCGGGAACAACTCCCTGGGAATAAACCCCCAGGAACAAACCTGTGAATAAACCCCCGGGAATAAAGCCCCGGGAAAAACCAAGGGAATAAACTTCCGGTATTAATCCCCTGGGAATAAACCCCCGACAATAATGCCATACCCGGTCAAATGTTGCCTTGATGTCAAGGGCAGCCACTCTCACCTCACCTCTGGCATTCAGCTCTATTGTCCATGTTTGAACCAAGGCTGTAATGAGGTTAGGAGCGAGTGACCCTGGCGGAACCCAAACTGAGCGACTGTGAGCAGGTTATTGCTGAGTAAGTGTCGCTTGATAGCACTGTCAACAACTCCTTCCATCACTTTGCTGATGATGGAGAGTAGACTGATAGGGCGGTAACTGGCTGGGTTGGATTTGTCCTGTTTCTCGCGTACAGGACACACCTGGGCAATATTTCACATTGCTGGGTAGATGCCAGTGTTGTAGCTGTACTGGAACAGCTTGGCTAGGGGTGCGGCAAGTTCTGGAATACAAGTCTTCAGTACCAATGCCGGGATATTATCAGGGCCCAGAGCCTTTGCAGTATCCAGTGCCTTCAGCCATTTCTTGATATCACGTGGAATGGATCGTATTGGCTGAAGACTGAATCTGTGATGCTGGGACCTCCGGAGGAGACCGAGATGGATCATCCACTCGGCACTTCTGGCTGAAGATTGTTGCGAATGCCTCAGCCGTGTCTTTTACACAGATGTGCTGGGCTCCTCCATCATTGAGGATGGGGATATTTGTGGAGCCTCCTCCTCCACATCCATTGGATGTGGCAGGACTACAGAGCTTAGATCTGATGCGTTGGTTGTGGAATCGCTGAGCTCTGTCTATTACTTGCTGCTTATGCTGTTTGGCACGGAAGTAATCCTGTGTTGTAGCTTCACCAGGTTGACACCTCAGTTTTCGGTCTGCCTGATGTTGCTCCTGGCATGCTGTCCTGCTCTCTTCATTGATCCCCTGGCTGGGTGGGTAATGGTAGAGTGGGGGATATGCTGGGCTGTGAGGTTGCAGATTGTGGTTGATACAATTCTGCTGCTGCTGATGGCCCACAGAACCTCATGGATACCCAGTCTTGAGTTGCTGATCGGTTTGAAGTCTGTCCCATTGAGCACGGTGGTAGTGCCACACAACACGATGGAGGGTATCCTCAATATGAAGACGGGACTTTGTCTCCACAAGGATTGTGCGGTGGTCACTCCTACCGAGACCGATACCGGCCAGCTCGGACTGTGGTGGTACTACCGAGCCACACTTAGTGATGGACATTGAAGTCCCCCCACCCAGAGAATATTCTTCACCCTTGCCACCCTCAGTGCTTCCTCCCAGTGGTGTTCAACATGGAGGAGTAACTGAATCATCAGCTGATGGTGGCCGGGGTAACCAGCAGGAGGTTTCCTTGCCCATGTTAAACCAGAAGCCAGGAGACTTCATGGGGTCCGGAGTGGATGTTGAGGGCTCCCAGGGTAACTCCCTCCTGACTGTATCCCACTGTGCCGGTCCCTCTGCTGGGTCTGTCCTGCCGGTGAGACAGGACCCAGGAATGGTGATAGTGGTGTCTGGGACATTGTAAGGTATGATTCTGTCAGTGTGACTATGTCAGGCTGCCGGTGAGACAGGACCCAGGAATGGGGATAGTGGTGTCTGGGACACTGTACGGTATGATTCTGTCAGTGTGACTATGTCAGGCTGTTGCTCTCCCAACTTCGGCACAAGCCCCCAGATATTAGTAACTTTGCAGGGTCGGCAGGGCTGGGAAGCCCCCAGATATTAGTAACTTTGCAGGGTCGGCAGGGCTGGGAAGCCCCCAGATATTAGTAACATTGCAGGGTCGGCAGGGCTGGGAAGCCCCCAGATATTAGTAACTTTGCAGGGTCGGCAGGGCTGGGAAGCCCCCAGATATTAGTAACATTGCAGGGTCAGCAGGGCTGGGGTTGCCGTTACCGTTTCCAGTGCCTGGGTCAATGCCGGGTGATCCGTCCGGATTCATTTCCTTTTTATTAACTTTGCAGCAGTTTGATAGAACTGAGTGACTGGCTACCTGTGTGCTATTGGTCTGGAGTCACATGTAGGCCAGACCGGGTAAGGACGGCAGATTCCCTTCCCTAAAGGACATTAGTGAACCCGATGTTTCTTTTACCACAATCGACAATGGTTACATGGTCTTCATTAGACTTTTAATTCCAGACTTTCTAATTGAATTCAGTCTACGCCGCCTGCTGAGGAGGGATTTGAACCTGGGTCTGCAGGGCAACACTCTGGGCCTTTGGCTGCCACTACTCCAGAACCTCCACATGGCCCAGGTTAGAAAGCAGGGATTATTCACTTGGAGCTTCTGCTTTTTAATGTAATGCCAAGCTCCTCTTGCTCTCTATGCAGAACCTCCTTCCCAGTCGTATCTATGTGGTTGGTACACATCTGGATTAAACCACTGGATCCTCTTCTTCCCATGCCACGTTCGTCTCCAGCCACAAGCAGATATCCTGACCCAGGCACATGGCAGGCAACACAGCCTCAGGGTTCATGCCCTCAACTGCCCCTGACCGTACCGTACCTCCACTCCACATACAATCTAACCCTTCACCCAGAGTGCTGTGGTCAGTCCACACATCCACCTTGCTGTCCTCCCCGTCCACACAGGGAGCAAACACCTCATCCCTGTTGGGCAAAGCAGGAGCTAAAGCTCCTCCTTCACTACGTGCTGGTTCTCCCATAGCCACCTGACCTGCAGTCACCCCCTCCTGTCCCTGACCCACAGTTACCCCCTCCTGTCCCTGACCCACAGTCACCCCCTCCTGTCCCTGACCAACTCCCCCTGACCCACAGTCACCCCCTCCTGCCCCTGACCAACTCCCCCTGACCCACAGTCACCCCCTCCTGTCCCTGACCAACTCCCCCTGACCCACAGTCACCCCTTCCTGTCCCTGACCAACTCCCCCTGACCCACAGTCACCCCCTCCTGTCCCTGACCAACTCCCCCTGACCCACAGTCACCCCCTCCTGTCCCTGACCACTGACCAACTCCCCCTGACCCACAGTCACCCCCTCCTGTGCCTGACCAACTCCCCCTGACCCACAGTCACCCCCTCCTGTCCCTGACCATCTCCCCCTGACTCACAGTCACCCCCTCCTGTCCCTGACCAACTCCCCCTGACTCACAGTCACCCCCTCCTGTCCCTGACCACTGACCAACTCCCCCTGACCCACAGTCACCCCCTCCTGTCCCTGACCCCTGACCAACTCCCCCTGACCCACAGTCACCCCCTCCTGTCCCTGACCAACTCCCCCTGACCCACAGTCACCCCCTCCTGTCCCTGACCCCTGACCAACTCCCCCTGACCCACAGTCACCCCCTCCTGTCCCTGACCAACTCCCCCTGACCCACAGTCACCCCCTCCTGTCCCTGACCACTGACCAACTCCCCCTGACTCACAGTCACCCCCTCCTGTCCCTGACCACTGACCAACTCCTCCTGACCCACAGTCACCCCCTCCTGTCCCTGACCAACTCCCCCTGACCACACACCCACACACACACACCCATACACACACCCCCCATACACACCCCCACACACACCCACACACTCACACACACCCACCCACAAACACCCACCCACACGCACACCACAGACACCCACACACACCACACACACACACACCCATACACACACCCATACACACACACAGACACACGCACACACCCACACACACACCCACACCGCCAAACACACACCACACACACCCACACACCACAGACACCCACACCCACACACACACACCCACACACACTCCCACACACATACCCACCCACACGCCCACACACACGCCCACACACACACCCACACACATACCCACACACCCCCCACACACATACCCACCCACACACCCACAACCCCACACACACAACCCCACACACACACCCACAACCCCACACACACACACCCACAACCCCACACACACACACCCACACACACACCCACACACACACCCACCCACACACACGCCCCCACACACAGGCCCACACACACGCCCCCACACACACGCCCCCACACACACACCCCCACACACACACCCCCACACCTCCCCCCACACCTCCCCCACACACACACACACCCACACACACACCCACCCACACACACCCCCACACACACACACCCACACACACAGGCCCACACACACACTAACACACACACACACACACTCATACACCCCCCACACACACACCCACCCACACACACAGGCCCACACACAGGCCCACACACACACACTAACACACACACACACACACACACACACACTCATACACCCCCTACACACACACACCCACACACACACCCCCCACACACACACACCCCCACACACACACACCCCCACACACACCCCCACACACACCCCACACACACACATCCACACACACACACACATCCACACACACACCCCCCCACACACACCCCCACACACACCCACCCACACACACAGGCCCACACACAGGCCCACACACAGGCCCACACACACACACCCACACATCCACAAACACTCTCCCACCCACACACCCCCCTACACCCACA
This sequence comes from Scyliorhinus canicula, assembly GCF_902713615.1. Classification (NCBI taxonomy): domain Eukaryota; kingdom Metazoa; phylum Chordata; class Chondrichthyes; order Carcharhiniformes; family Scyliorhinidae; genus Scyliorhinus; species Scyliorhinus canicula. The sequence goes on from NC_052147.1 coordinate 1,497,749, forward strand.
CACCCCCTACACACACACACCCCCACACACCCCCTACACACACACACCCCCACACACTCACCCCCACACACCCACCCACACACACACCGCCACACCCCCCCCCCCACACACACACACCCCCACACACTCACCCCCACACACCTACCCACACACACCCACCCACACACACACCGCCACACCCCCCCACACACCCACCCAAACACACCCACCCACACACACTCACCCACACACACTCACCCACACTCACCCCCACACACACACAACTGTTTAAAATGTGGTGAGAAATAAAAGCCAACACCTACCCACAGAGCAGTCAGTCTAACGTTGGTGATGGCGACACTTTGAGGCAATAATCAGGAACTAATTGATTGCCGCTTAGAAAATTGTCGTTAATAATCGAGACCGAATGGATTTTGAAAAGTAAATCATGTTTAACTAATATGATTGTTTTTGAAGTAACGGAGAGGCTGGGCGAGGGTGGGGCTGGGCAAGGGTGGGGCTGAGCGAGGGTGGGGCTGGGCGAGGGTGGGGCTGGGCGAGGGTGGGGCTGGGTGGGGCTGGGCGAGGGTGGGGGTGGGGCTGGGAGAGGGTGGGGGTGGGGCTGGGCGAGGGTGGGGCTGGGCGAGGGTGGGGCTGGGCGAGGGTGGGGCTGGGCGAGGGTGGGGCTGGGTGAGGGTGGGGCTGGGCGAGGGTGGGGCTGAGTGAGGGCGGGGCTGAGTGAGGGTGGGGGTGGGGCTGGGCGAGGGTGGGGCTGGGAGAGGGTGGGGCTGGGCGAGGGTGGGGCTGGGCGAGGGTGGGGCTGAGTGGGGGTGGGGCTGAGTGGGGGTGGGGCTGGGTGAGGGTGGGGCTGGGCGAGGGTGGGGCTGGGTGAGGGTTTGATGTGTATGTGAACTTTCAGAAAACAATAGACAAAGTGGCACACAATCCTGCTGGCAGGGGGCTGGCCGGGGAGCCGGCAGGGGGCTGGCCGGGGGAGCTGGCAGGGGGCTGGCAGGGAGCTGGCAGGGGGGCTGGCAGGGGGAGCTGGCAGGGGGAGCTGGCAGGGGGAGCTGGCAGGGGGGCTGGCAGGGGAGCTGGCAGGGGAGCTGGCAGGGGGAGCTGGCACGGGGGGCAGGCAGGGGAGCTTGCAGGGGGGGCTGGCAGGGGGAGCTGGCACGGGGGGCAGGCAGGGGGAGCTGGCAGGGGGAGCTGGCAGGGGGAGCTGGCACGGGGGGCAGGCAGGGGGAGCTGGCAGGGGAGCTTGCAGGGGGGGCTGGCAGGGGGAGCTGGCAGGACTCGTTGAGGAGGGTGTCCCTTTTTTGGAATGCGTGACCTTTTAAATAGAATACAACAATGTTTTTCAAACTTTTTCCCCGGGACCCACCTTTACCGACCAACCCGCCCCCAGGGCCCCCACCGGCTGATCTTTGCAACCCGCCATTTTGACTTACCGTTAATGCAACAGTACTGTGACGTCAGGATGGGGTGGTCTGCCCGGCTGGCCTCTTGGCCTGTGCACGGCTAGATCCAGCGGATGGGGCGTGAGTGCGTGGGACGGCTGGAGTCCTGGAAGCTGATACCAGCGGCATTTTTAAAAGCTGTTTGCGGCCGTTGGGCATTTCTTCCTAATGTTTTATTGGTGTCACAAATAGGCTGACATTAACACTGCAATGAAGTTACTGTGAAAAGCCCCTAGTCTCCACACTCCGGCGCCTGTTCGGGTACACAGAGGGAGAATTCAGAATGTCCAATTCACCTGTGGTAGAGAATTCCACAAGTTCCCAACTCTCTGAGAGAAGAAGTTCTTCCCCATCTCAGTCCTGAATGGCTGACCCCTTATTCTTAGGCTGTGACCCCGAGTTCTGGACGTCCCCAACATCAGGAACATTCTTCCCACATCCATCAGGGTTTTATATGTTTCCATGGGATCCCCTCTCTGCGAAACTCCGGTCATTTCCAGCCCAGTCGATCCGGTCTTTCTCCATCTGTCAGTCCTGCCATCCCGGGAATTAGTCTGGGAACCTTCGCTGGACACCCTCAATAGCAGGAATGTCCTTCCTCAGACTAGGAGACCAAAACTGCACACAATACTCAAGGTGTGGCCTCACCAAGGCCCTGTATAACCGCAGCAAGACATCGCTACTCCGATACTCAAATCCTCCCGCTATGAGGGCCAGCAAGCCATTAGCTTTCCTCACCCCCTGCTATACCTGCATGCCAACCCTCACCGCCTGCTGTACCCGCATGCTAACCCTCACCGCCTGCTGTACCTGCATCCCAACCCTTACCGCCTGCTGTACCTGCATCCCAACCCTTACCGCCTGCTGTACCCGCATGCTAACCCTCACCGCCTGCTGTACCTGCATCCCAACCCTTACCGCCTGCTGTACCTGCATCCCAACCCTCACCGCCTGCTGTACCTGCATGCCAACTCTCACCGCCTGCTGTACCTGCCAACCCTCACCGCCTGCTGCACCCGCATGCCAACCCTCACCGCCTGCTGTACAGGCATGCCAACCCTCACCGCCTGCTGTACCTGCCAACCCTCACCGCCTGCTTTACCCGCATGCCAACCCTCACCGCCTACTGTACCTGCCAACCCTCACCGCCTGCTGTACCCGCATGCCAACCCTCACCGCCTGCTGTACAGGCATGCCAACCCTCACCGCCTGCTGTACAGACATGCCAACCCTCACCGCCTGCTGTACCTGCATGCCAACCCTCACCGCCTGCTGTACCCGCATCCCAACCCTCACCGCCTGCTGTACCTGCATGGCAACCCTCACCGCCTGCTGTACCTGCATGCCAACCCTCACCGCCTGCTGTACCTGCATCCCAACCCTCACCGCCTGCTGTACCTGCATCCCAACCCTCACCATCTGCTGTGCCCGCATGACAACTCTCACCGCCTGCTGTACCTGCATGCCAACCCTCACCGCCTGCTGTACCTGCATCCCAACCCTCACCGCCTGCTGTACCTGCATGCCAACCCTCACCGCCTGCTGTACCCGCATGCCAACCCTCACCGCCTGCTGTACCCGCATGCCAACCCTCACTGCCTGCTGTACCCGCATGCCAACCCTCACCGCCTGCTGTACCTGCATCCCAACCCTCACCGCCTGCTGTACCCGCATCCCAACCCTCACCGCCTGCTGTACCCGCATGCCAACCCTCACCGCCTGCTGTACCCGCATCCCAACCCTCACCGCCTGCTGTACCCGCATCCCAACCCTCACTGCCTGCTGTACCCGCATGCCAACCCTCACCGCCTGCTGTACCCGCATCCCAACCCTCACCGCCTGCTGTACCGGCATGCCAACCCTCACCGCCTGCTGTACCTGCATGCCAACCCTCACCGCCTGCTGTACCTGCATGCCAACCCTCACCGCCTGCTGTACCCGCATGCCAACCCTCACTGCCTGCTGTACCCGCATGCCAACCCTCACCGCCTGCTGTACCTGCATCCCAACCCTCACCGCCTGCTGTACCCGCATGCCAACCCTCACCGCCTGCTGTTCCCGCATGCCAACCCTCACCGCCTGCTGTACCCGCATGCCAACCCTCACCGCCTGCTGTACCTGCATGGCAACCCTCACCGCCTGCTGTACCTGCATGCCTACCCTCACCGCCTGCTGTACCTGCATCCCAACCCTCACCGCCTGCTGTACCTGCATGCCATTGGCTTTCCTCACCGCCTGCTGTACCCGCATGCCAACCCTCACCGCCTGCTGTACCCGCATGCCAACCCTCACCGCCTGCTGTACCTGCATGCCATTGGCTTTCCTCACCGCCTGCTGTACCCGCATGCCAACCCTCACCGCCTGCTGTACCCGCATCCAAACCCTCACGGCCTGCTGTACCCGCATGCCAACCCTCACCGCCTGCTGTCCCTGCATGCCAACCCTCACCGCCTGCTGTACCTGCATGCCATTAGCTTTCCTCACCGCCTGCTGTACCTTGTCAAGGCCTTGGAAAGGGTGAAGAGGAAATTTGCTGGAATTTAGCAGGGATGAGAGACGTCAGTTCCAGGAAGGGTTAGAGACGTTAGGATGTTCTCCTTGGAGCAGTGAAAGGTTAGGGAACATCTTTGTGATCTGGAAGGGTGATGAAATCAGAGTCAATGGAAATGTCTGAAAGGGACTGGGGGGAACATTTCACAGGATTATGGGGAAGAGCAGAGTCTGTGAATGATTGACTCATTCTTCCAATGAGCTGGCACAGACACGATGGTCGAATGGTCACCTGTATTCTGCTATTGTGTTGATGCTGGCATTCCTGATGCTCTAATTCCTGTTCCCTCCTGTGCTCTTTTCCCAGACGCTGTGTAATGGATGAGCTCGCCCACGACCTGGCATCTGCACTGGACGAGACGTCAGAACAGAACCGCCTGGAGCAGGAAATCTGGGATGGGCCCGGGCTGTGTCCACGGCAACAGCAGAGACGGCAAGCGCGGAAACGGAGGGGGCGCAAACGGCGCTCAAACTCCAACCACTCGCTCGACTATGCCCGCTGCTACAGTGAGGCGTCAGAGTCCAGCCAGGATGAAGCGGGGGGTGGGGGAGGGATCGCCGGTGGGGGAGGCGCCAGCGACTCGGACGATGATGGAGCTGTGGTGAAGAGACTCTCCTCCCTCAATGTCACGCTCAAGGGCAAGTACCACACTTGGCACGAGTCAGACTCCTTCACTGAGAATACACCTGGACAGCCACTGCGGCGGCGACGCAAGGTCAAACGGGTCACCTCTGGGGGTGCGGGTGATGTCAGCGCTACCCTGCAGAAGAAGCTGAAGGTGTCGGAGCCGGAGCCAGGGTCCCAGACCCCTCCCTGTCCTCTGAAAAGCCCCTGCCAACACAAGAAACAGCGTCTGTGCAAGACCCCCCCAGAGGAGTCCTGGCTGGGCCCTGACGTGTTGACCATCCAGCCATGCCTTCGTTTCGAGCAAGCCCGCAAGGAAGGAATGGATTGTGAAACCGAGGAACATAAAGCTTCAGACGAGAACATGACTGACAGGTAATCCCATTCTTTCCAGTCCCTGGTCGTCACGGTGCACGGGGCTGAACTCTCACCTCTGAACCAGGAGGTTGAGGTCCAACTTGTCAGAGGTGAAGGCAAAATACCAGCCTGACAATGTTCTGAGGAGGATTCAGATTGCCCCCTTTCGGGTGGCACAGTAGCACAGTGGTTAGCACTGCTGCCTCACAGCACCAGGGTTCCACGTTCGATTCCAGCCTTGGGTCACTGTCTGTGCAGAGTCTGCACGTTCTCTGCGCTGTCTGCGTGGGTTTCCTCCGGGTGCTCCGGTTTCCTCCCACAGTCCAAAGACGTGCAGGCTAGGTGGATTGGCCATGCTAAATTGTCCCTTAGTGTCCAGCGATGTGTCGTTTATGGGATTAGGGGATTGGTCGGGATGGACACTCGTAAACGACATAGTGCTCATTCACAGGGCTGGTGCAGACTCGATGGGCCAAATGGCCTCCTTCTGCACTGTGAGAGGGTCACTACTGAGGGAGTGCTGCACTGTCAGAGGGTCAGTACTGAGGGAGTGCTGCACTGTCAGAGGGTCAGTACTGAGGGAGTGCTGCACTGTCAGAGGGTTAGTGCTGCACTGTCAGAGGGTCAGTACTGAGGGAGTGCCGCACTGTCAGAGGGTCAGTACTGAGGGAGTGCCGCACTGTCAGAGGGTCAGTACTGAGGGAGTGCTGCACTGTCAGAGGGTCAGTACTGAGGGAGTGCTGCACTGTCAGAGGGTCAGTACTGAGGGAGTGCCTCACTGTCAGCGGGTCAGTACTGAGGGAGTGCCGCACTGTCAGAGGTTCAGTACTGAGGGAGTGCCGCACTGTCAGAGGGTCAGTACTGAGGGAGTGCTGCACTGTCAGAGGGTCAGTACTGCGGGAGTGCCGCACTGTCAGAGGGTCAGTGCTGAGGGAGTGCTGCACTGTCACAGGGTCAGTACTGAGGGAGTGCCGCACTGTCAGAGGGTCAGTACTGAGGGAGTGCCGCACTGTCAGAGGGTCAGTACTGAGGGAGTGCTGCACTGTCAGACAGTCAGTACTGAGGGAGTGCTGCACTGTCAGAGGGTCAGTACTGAGGGAGTGCCGCACTGTCAGAGGGTCAGTACTGAGGGAGTGCCGCACTGTCAGAGGGTCAGTACTGAGGGAGTGCCGCACTGTCAGAGGGTCAGTACTGAGGGAGTGCCGCACTGTCAGAGGGTCAGTACTGAGGGAGTGCCGCACTGTCAGAGGGTCAGTGCTGAGGGAGTGCCGCACTGTCAGAGGGTCAGTACTGAGTGCCGCACTGTCAGAGGGTCAGTACTGAGGGAGTGCTGCACTGTCAGAGGGTCAGTACTGAGAGAGTGCCGCACTGTCAGAGGGTCAGTACTGAGGGAGTGCCGCACTGTCAGAGGGTCAGTACTGAGGGAGTGCTGCACTGTCAGAGGGTCAGTACTGAGGGAGTGCTGCACTGTCAGAGGGTCAGTACTGAGGGAGTGCCTCACTGTCAGCGGGTCAGTACTGAGGGAGTGCCGCACTGTCAGAGGTTCAGTACTGAGGGAGTGCCGCACTGTCAGAGGGTCAGTACTGAGGGAGTGCTGCACTGTCAGAGGGTCAGTACTGCGGGAGTGCCGCACTGTCAGAGGGTCAGTGCTGAGGGAGTGCTGCACTGTCACAGGGTCAGTACTGAGGGAGTGCCGCACTGTCAGAGGGTCAGTACTGAGGGAGTGCCGCACTGTCAGAGGGTCAGTACTGAGGGAGGTGCTGCACTGTCAGACAGTCAGTACTGAGGGAGTGCTGCACTGTCAGAGGGTCAGTACTGAGGGAGTGCCGCACTGTCAGAGGGTCAGTACTGAGGGAGTGCCGCACTGTCAGAGGGTCAGTACTGAGGGAGTGCCGCACTGTCAGAGGGTCAGTACTGAGGGAGTGCCGCACTGTCAGAGGGTCAGTACTGAGGGAGTGCCGCACTGTCAGAGGGTCAGTGCTGAGGGAGTGCCGCACTGTCAGAGGGTCAGTACTGAGTGCCGCACTGTCAGAGGGTCAGTACTGAGGGAGTGCTGCACTGTCAGAGGGTCAGTACTGAGAGAGTGCCGCACTGTCAGAGGGTCAGTACTGAGGGAGTGCCGCACTGTCAGAGGGTCAGTACTGAGGGAGTGCGCACTGTCAGAGGGTCAGTACTGAGGGAGTGCCACACTGTCAGAGGCTCAGTACTGAGGGAGTGCTGCACTGTCAGAGGGTCAGTACTGAGGGAGTGCCGCACTGTCAGAGGGTCAGTACTGAGGGAGTGCCGCACTGTCAGAGGGTCAGTGCTGAGGGAGTGCCGCACTGTCAGAGGGTCAGTACTGAGTGCCGCACTGTCAGAGGGTCAGTACTGAGGGAGTGCCACACTGTCAGAGGGTCAGTACTGAGGGAGTGCCGCACTGTCAGAGGGTCAGTGCTGAGGGAGTGCCGCACTGTCAGAGGGTCAGTACTGAGCGCCGCACTGTCAGAGGGTCAGTACTGAGGGAGTGCCACACTGTCAGAGGGTCAGTACTGAGGGAGTGCTGCACTGTCAGAGGGTCAGTACTGAGGGAGTGCCGCACTGTCAGAGGGTCAGTACTGAGGGAGTGCCGCACTGTCAGAGGGTCAGTGCTGAGGGAGTGCCGCACTGTCAGAGGGTCAGTACTGAGTGCCGCACTGTCAGAGGGTCAGTACTGAGGGAGTGCCACACTGTCAGAGGGTCAGTACTGAGGGAGTGCTGCACTGTCAGAGGGTCAGTACTGAGGGAGTGCCGCACTGTCAGAGGGTCAGTACTGAGGGAGTGCTGCACTGTCAGAGGGTCAGTACTGAGTGCCGCACTGTCAGAGGGTCAGTACTGAGGGAGCCGCACTGTCAGAGGGTCAGTGCTGAGGGAGTGGCGCACTGTCAGAGGGTCAGTACTGAGGGAGTGGCGCACTGTCAGAGGGTCAGTACTGAGGGAGTGCCGCACTGTCAGAGGGTCAGTACTGAGGGAGTGCTGCACTGTCAGAGGGTCAGTACTGAGGGAGTGCCGCACTGTCAGAGGGTCAGTACTGAGGGAGTGCCTCACTGTCAGAGGGTCAGTACTGAGGGAGTGCCGCACTGTCAGAGGGTCAGTACTGAGGGAGTGCCGCACTGTCAGAGGGTCAGTACTGAGGGAGTGCCGCACTGTCAGAGGGTCAGTACTGAGGGAGTGCCGCACTGTCAGAGGGTCAGTACTGAGGGGGTGCTGCACTGTCAGAGGGTCAGTACTGAGGGAGTGCCGCACTGTCAGAGGGTCAGTACTGAGGGAGTGCCTCACTGTCAGAGGGTCAGTACTGAGGGAGTGCAGCACTGTCAGAGGGTCAGTACTGAGGGAGTGCCGCACTGTCAGAGGGTCAGTACTGAGGGAGTGCCGCACTGTCAGAGGGTCAGTACTGAGGGAGTGCCGCACTGTCAGAGGGTCAGTACTGAGGGAGTGCCGCACTGTCAGAGGGTCAGTACTGAGGGGGTGCTGCACTGTCAGAGGGTCAGTACTGAGGGAGTGCCGCACTGTCAGAGGGTCAGTACTGAGGGAGTGCCGCACTGTCAGAGGGTCAGTACTGAGGGAGTGCTGCACTGTCAGAGGGTCAGTACTGAGGGAGTGCTGCACTGTCAGAGTGTCAGTACTGAGCGAGTGCTGCACTGTCAGAGGGTCAGTACTGAGGGAGTGCTGAACTGTCAGAGGGTCAGTACTGAGGGAGTGCTGCACTGTCAGAGGGTCAGTACTGAGGGAGTGCCGCACTGTCAGAGGGTCAGTACTGAGGGAGTGCCGCACTGTCAGAGGGTCAGTACTGAGGGAGTGCCGCACTGTCAGAGGGTCAGTACTGAGGGAGTGCCGCACTGTCAGAGGGTCAGTACTGAGGGAGTGCTGCACTGTCAGATGGTCAGTACTGAGGGAGTGCTGCACTGTCAGAATGTCAGTACTGAGGGAGTGCTGCACTGTCAGAGGGTCAGTACTGAGGGAGTGCCGCACTGTCAGAGGGTCAGTACTGAGGGAGTGCCGCACTGTCAGAGGGTCAGTACTGAGGGGGTGCCGCACTGTCAGAG
>NC_052147.1:1507280-1530954 GCF_902713615.1 Scyliorhinus canicula
CTAAATGAAACAAACCACGGGACAAACAGCAGTCCCTTAAAGGGAAACTGCATCAAACAAATTACAGGGAAAACTTAAAACATTAAACCATAATGTGATTAGTGGGGTCGATAAAAGACCCCAGGGTGCCCACCAGGCGTGGAAATCATCGGCGGTGACGGCCGACAGCGCGTGCTCCGTCTCCAGGCTGCCCACCAGGCGTGGAAATCACCGGCGGTGACGGCAGACAGCGCGTGCTCCGTCTCCAGGGTGCCCACCAGGCGTGGAAATCACTGGCGGTGACGGCAGACAGCGCGTGCTCCCTCTCCAGGGTCAGCTGCGGTAGAGGAGCAGACAATCGGGCCGGATGATCCCTTGAGCACCCTCTGCCTGGACCCCCCTCCCCCCGCAGCAGGTGCCTGTGACGTGCAAACAGAACTGTAAGTAACTGAAAAGGGGGCGGGGTCTTCTATCCACAGACCCCACGAGGCAGCCAAAAAGTGCAGCCATTTTGGGGGATTGTAATTGATTTGATTTGATTTATTGTCCCATGTACCGCAGTACAGTGAGAAGTATTTTTCTGCGGCCGAGGGAACGTACACACTACGTACATAATAGACAAAATCAACAGAGGACATTGACAAATGGTACATCGACAAAACAGTGATTGGTTACAGTGCGGAACAAGGGGCCAAACAAAGCAAATACATCAGCCGACACATCCTACAATTCTATAGGATTTCTGCCTGCAACACCCTCGCTCCAGGTCCATGCCAGTCCGAGGACACCCAGCTGCCCTTTCTAATCCCACCTACCTGCACCCGCTCCATCGCTCTGTAGCTTACAGCACTTAAGGTGCAGATCCAGGTACTTTTTAAAAGAGTTCAGGGTCTCTGCCTCCATCACCAACTCTGGCAGCGAATTCCAGACTCTCACTACCCTCTGCGTAAAAACGTTCTTCCTCACGTCCCCTCTACACCTTCTGCCTCTTATCTTGAATCTATCTCCCCTGGTTCTAGAATTCTCCACCAAGGGGAACAATCTTATCCTGTCCATTTTATTTCTTCCCCTCATCATTTTGTACACCTCAATTAAGTCACCCCTCAGCCTTTGTTCGAAGGAAAATAAACCTGATGTATCCAATCTCTCCTCGTAGCCACACTTTTCCAGCCCTGGCCACATTCCTTGTAAACCTCCTCCGCCCTCTCTCCAGAGCAATAACCTCCTTCCTGTAATGTGGTGACCAGAACTGCCCACAATACTCCAGCTGTGACCTCACCAGTGTTTATACAATTCCAACATTATATTCTTACTTCTATATTCTATACCTCTGCCAATGAAGGAGAATACTGCTGAGCATTTGCAGAATTTTCTGTTTCTATTTCAGAGGGCCAGCTTCCGCAGTACTTTTGTTTTTTTTAAACTGTATTACTTTTGTCAAATACATCTCTAATTTCCTGGTTTTGACGTTGCTCTACACTGCAGCTATTGCCAGGGGCCTGTTTTACAGCTCCATCCAAACTGTTAGAAATCTGGATTTTCAGATCCTTTCTCTCGGTTGTCTTTATCCCAGTTTTTATTATCAGAGAAACTTCCTCATTCCCATTGTGTTGACCTCTTCTAAAACATTAAATATTCTGGAGTATTTAATTCTGAACCTTAGTCACTTTGCAACCTTGCCTCCGTAAAGGCCATTCATTTTGAACTGTGATTAATTAATCGCACAGATAGAAAATAGGAGCAAAAGAAGGCCATTCGGCCCTTCTAAACTGCTCTGCCCTTCATAGAATCATAGAAAGAATCATTGCCAATCATGCCAATCAGCAACCTGTTCTCGCTTCCCCCCCAAATCCATTGAACCCTTATTACCCCAAGAGCAAAATCTTAACTCCTTGTATGTGAAGAGAAAAAGTTTAGTGAAGAGAAATGTAGGTCCCTTACAGTGCGATACAGGGGAATTTATAATGGGGGTCAAAGAAATGGCTGAGCAACTAAATACATACTTTGGTTCTGTCTTCTCAAAGGACAACATAAATCAGATCCCAGAAATGTTGGGGAACTCAGAGTTTAGTGAGAGAGAGGAACTGAAGGAGATCAATATTATTTAGGGAAATGGTGCTGGGAAAACTGATGGGATTGAAGGTGGATAAATCCCCAGGGCCTGAGAATCTGCATCCCAGAGTGCTTAAGGAGGTGGTCCTGAAAATAGTGGATGCATTGGTGGTCATCTTCCGGGATTCTATAGACTCTGGAACTGTCCCTGCAGATTGGAGGGTAGCTCACGTCACTCCGATATTCACAAAGGGAGAGAGAAAACGGAATTACAGACCAGTAAAGCCTGATGTCGATAGTGGGAAAATTAAACAATCCATTATCAAGAATTTTCGAGCAGAGCAGTTAGAAAACAGTGGCAGGATCGGACAGAGTCAGCATGGATTTATGACGGGGAAATCATCTTTGACAAATCTACTGGAATTCTTTGAGGATGAACTAGTAGAATTGACGCGATGGGAGCTAGTGGATGTGGTTTACTTGGACTTTCAGAAGGCTTTCGACAAAGTCCAATATAAGAGATTAGTGTGTAAAATTAAAGTGCATGGGATTAGGGGTACTATATTGAGATGGATAGAAAACTAGTTAACAGACAGGAAACAAAGAGTAGGAATAAACGGGTCTTTTTCTGATTGGCAGGCAGTAACCAGTGGGGTACCACAGGGATCGGTGCTGGGACCCCAGCTATTCACAATATATATTCATGATTTAGATGAGGGAACTAAATGGAACATCTCCAATTTTACAGATGCCACCAAGTTGTGTGGGAGGGTGAGCTGTGAGGAGGATGCAGAGATAGTTCAGTGTGATTTGGACAGGCTGAGTGAGAATTCATTACCATAGAAATATAGATACATTGAAAATAGGGGCTGAAGGAGACCATTCAGGAGTGTTTGATAGGGATGGTGCAGAAGGAGCTTTACTCTGTGTCTAAACCCGTGCTGTACCTGTCCTGGGAGTGTTTGATGGGGACAGTGTAGAGGGAGCTTTACTCTGTATCTAACCCCGTGCTGTACCTGTCCTGGGAGTGTTTGATGGGGACAGTGTAGAGGGAGCTTTACTCTGTATCTAACCCCGTGCTGTACCTGTCCTGGGAGAGTTTGATGGGGACAGTGTAGGGGGAGCTTTACTCTGTATCTAACCCCGTGCTGTACCTGTCCTGGGAGTGTTTGATGGGGACAGTGTAGAGGGAGCTTTACTCTGTATCTAACCCCGTGCTGTACCTGTCCTGGGAGTGTTTGATGGGGACAGTGTAGAGGAAGCTTTACTCTGTATCTAACCCCGTGCTGTACCTGTCCAGGGAGTGTTTGATGGGGACAGTGTGGAGGGACCTTTACTCTGTATCTAACCCCGTGCTGTACCTGTCCTGGGAGTGTTTGATGGGGATAGTGTAGAGGGAGCTTTACTCTGTAGTCTAACCCCGTGCTGTACCTGTCCTGGGAGTGTTTGATGGGGACAGTGTAGAGGGAGCTTTACTCTGTATCTAACCCCGTGCTGTACCTGTCCAGGGAGTGTTTGATGGGGACAGTGTGGAGGGAGCTTTACTCTGTATCTAACCCCGTGCTGTACCTGTCCTGGGAGTGTTTGATGGGGACAGTGTAGAGGGAGCTTTACTCTGTATCGAACCCCGTGCTGTACCTGTCCTGGGAGTGTTTGATGGGGACAGTTTAGAGGTAATAATTACCCATTAGGGTGGGGTGTAATTTGTGACCCCTGTCCCAGGGGTATCTTTAGATCTCCCAGCTATAACCGTAGTGAGTGAGTTACGGTGAGAACCTTGGCTGTGCCCCGTTTACCCTGAGGTCGGAGTGCACTGGGTTAAACAGTTCAAAAAGTGACACTTTTTGTCACTTGTTTAGACAAGGTAGAGATCTGCAGCTTGGCACGTTTGGATACGGTTTTGTAGTGCTGCAGTTGTTAGCTGCGTGTCTGTGTTAATGAGAAGTTGTCGGTTTGAGTTAATGAAGAGTGAAAGGTTTGTTAATCACATTGGCTTTGGAAATGGCAAGAAATTTAACAGTTGTCAGAACACTTTGTCTGAACAAGTGTGGAATGACAGTGAGGTGAGGTGAGTGACAGTCCGGTGCTTTGGGAGTTGTGTTCGGAATGGCGAGGATGGGGGCGGGGGTGGGAGCAGCGAGGGAAATGGAGGAATGTCCGGATTGGGGGGCTGATGATAGGAACAGGTCAGTCTGCGTTTATCCGCAGAGTTTTCTGGAGACCATGAACTTCTCCTCCCCAAGTCTCCTTAAAGTGTGACAGGTTCTGAGCTGCTCGTGTCTCTCTCTGTCTGGGAAACATTGGACACGAGGCTCCGAGGGTCACCCCGATCCCTTTGTGGTCAGTGAAATTGTTGTAAAAGTATCATCACTGTCACAAGCAAAATTCTGCGGATGAAGGAAACCTGAAATAAAAAGAGGAATTGTAGCAAATACTCAGATCTTTCATCAGAACTTCCAGTCGTGTTTGTAAAGTAGGAAACCCTGCAGCCAATTTGCTCACAGCAAGGTGCTACAGACAGACCGTCACGTCTGTTCTGGACTGCCCGTTATTGCTTCGTCAGATGTGGACATTTCTGGCTCGGCCAGTTTTATTGCCCATCCCGATTTGCCCTGGAGCGTTGGCGAGCCGGTTCCTGAGCCGCTGCAGTCCGTGCGGTGTCGGTACTCCCACCGTGCTGTTAGGGAGGGAACTACATTTCCCAGATATTTCACCATCTGTGAAGCACTTTGGGAATCTGGAGACGATATGAAACTAATATACCAGAGGGATGAGGTGGAAGCCAGGTCCACTGCCACTCCCGACCATTCCGGACGTACTCATTCCCAGGGTGTGGGGGAGTTAGGGGACTCCTGGTTGGGGTTTATTATCTGGATTTGCAGAGTAATGGATTGCTGACACGTGTCTGTCCACAGGTGACGATGAGCAGAGTGACTGGTTCTACGAGGGTGAGTGTGAACAAGGATTCCGTATTCCCAAACTGCTCCCTCACTGTGACACCTATCTCAAACCGTCCCTGGCAGATGAGGATCAGAGCGTTGGACAATATGCTTCGCCCACATTCCTACTGCCTTCTCGACCGGCACAGAGAGGTGAGGAGAGCTCTGACTGAGCAGGAATGTCAAATCAAACCCTCCCAGCCGCTTCTTGTTGTGACTGCCCTCCCCTTTCTGCTTTGCCCCTGACCACAGGTTTGCTGTGATTAGTGACAAACACCAGATTTATTTTCTGCTCCATCAGGTTATCACGCTCGGCTCAATCGTCTCCCAGGGATTGCAGCACGTTGTATACGGAAAGGGCGGAGGCGTCTGACAGGCAAGGTAAGGTGCTTGGTGTTGGAGGGCGGAGCCCAGGGTCAGGGAGGGTGGGGCCGAGGGCCAAGGACGGCGGAGCCGAGGGCCAGGGAGGGCGGAGCCCAGGGTCAGGGAGGGCGGAGCCGAGGGCCAAGGAGGGCGGAGCCGAGGGCCAGGGAGGGCGGAGCCCAGGGTCAGGGAGGGCGGAGCCGAGGGCCAGGGAGGGCGGAGCCCAGGGCCAGGGAGGGCGGAGCCCAGGGCCAGGGAGGGCGGAGCCGAGGGCCAGGGAGGGCGGAGCCCAGGGCCAGGGAGGGCGGAGCCGAGGGCCAGGGACGGCGGAGTCGAGGGTCAGGGAGGGCGGAGCCCAGGGCCAGGGAGGGCGGAGCCCAGGGCGAGGGAGGGCGGAGCCCAGGGCGAGGGAGGGCGGAGCCCAGGGCGAGGGAGGGCGGAGCCGAGGGCCAGGGACGGCGGAGTCGAGGGTCAGGGAGGGCGGAGTCGAGGGTCAGGGAGGGCGGAGCCCAGGGCGAGGGAGGGCAGAGCTGAGGGCCAGGGACGGCGGAGCCGAAAGCGAGGGAGGGCGGAGCCGAGGGCCAGGGACGGCGGAGCCGAGGGCCAGGGAGGGCGGAGGCGAGAGCGAGAGGAATGGGGTCGAGGGAAGGCGCAGGAGGAGGAGGGACTGGGAAGGGAGGGGTGGCTGGAGGATTGGGAGGGATAATGTCCAACATGTCCAGACTGTCACCGTGTCTGTGCTGCATTTCCATAACCTGCCCTCCCAGTGATGTCAGCAGATCCCTGAGCTGCCATCGCCTTGAACAACCTTTACTTCCTCTCCGGAATCACATCTCCAGCCCTACCCCGCCCTCTCCCTCACTCTCCTCTCCCTCACTCTCCTCTCCCTCACTATTCTCTCCCTCACTCTCCCCTCCCTCACTCTCCTCTCCCTCACTATTCTCTCCCTCACTCTCCCCTCCCTCACTCTCCTCTCCCTCACTCTCCACTCCCTCACTCTCCACTCCCTCACTCTCCTCTCCCTCACTCTCCACTCCCTCACTCTCCCCTCCCTCACTCTCCCCTCCCTCACTCTCCTCTCCCTCACTCTCCACTCCCTCACTCTCCCCTCCCTCACTCTCCTCTCCCTCACTATCCTCTCCCTCACTCTCCTCCCTCACTCTCCTCTCCCTCACTCTCCTCTCCCTCACTCTCCTCTCCCTCACCCTCCTCCCTCACTCTCCTCTCCCTCACTCTCCTCTCCCACACTCTCCTCTCCCTCACTCTCCTCCCTCACTCTCCTCTCCCTCACTCTCCTCTCCCTCACTCTCCTCTCCCTCACTCTCCTCTCCCTCACTCTCCTCTCCCTCACTCTCCTCTCCCTCACTCTCATCTCCCTCACTCTCACTCTCCTCTCCCACACTCTCCTCTCCCACACTCTCCTCTCCCTCACTCTCCTCTCCCTCACTCCCCTCTCCCTCACTCTCCTCTCCCACACTCTCCTCTCCCTCACTCCCCTCTCCCTCACTCTCCCCTCCCTCACTCTCCTCTCCCTCACTATCCTCTCTCTCACTCTTCCCTCCCTCACTCTCCCCTCCCTCACTCTCCTCTCCCTCACTCTCCTCTCCCTCACTCTCCTCTCCCTCACTCTCCTCTCCCTCACTCTCCCTCTCACTCTCCTCTCCCTCACTCATCTCCCTCACTCTCCCTCTCACTCTCCTCTCCCACACTCTCCTCTCCCTCACTCTCCTCTCCCTCACTCTCCTCTCCCTCACTCTCCCTCTCACTCTCCTCTCCCACACTCTCCTCTCCCTCACTCTCCTCTCCCTCACTCTCCTCTTCCCCGACCCCTGCCTCTTGTGTTGGGTGTGTGATCTCTCCAGTGGATAGTCTGAGTTCTATTTTTCTCATTAATTCCTCCTGATTCCAGGGAGCTGGGAGTTTGCTATTTTGGGGCTCTGATGTGAGCTGTATTGAGGGCCGGATAATTGAAGTGATAAATAATGAGGCTGCTCCATGGGACTGAGTGGGGACAAACTCTCTATTACTGAGTAATCAGGATTAATTGAAATGTAAACAGTTAGCATGTCAATGGTGAGTTATTAGCTGATAATTTAAAGGCATTGCCTTATGTTCAGTTCCAGCCAGTGTTGTCTGTGAGTAATCTCCAAACTGATTGACAGAATGTCTCATTTTACAAATCAACAATGAAATCCTGGGTGAATTTTAAAGCCCAGAGTGTTAACACTCTCAGTACTGACCCCAAAACAATCCGCTTGTCCTTTCTTCTGTTCCCTTCACCACCTCAAACGATAAAAGTATTGTTGCAATGTGCTGACACACAGCAAGATTCAAAACCAATACATGGGGTAAAAGGGAACGAGATGGACAGAAAGATGGGAAAGGGACAGAGAGGAGAGAGGAAGAGAGAGAGCGGGTGGGGGGGGGGGGGGGGGAAGGAGAGAGAGAGAGAGAAACGGTTGGAGTTGACTCCTGCTGTCAGTATCTCCTTCAATATCGGATACTCATAGAGCTCATTCAAATTACAGTGCAGGAGGCCATTTGGCCCATCGAGTCTGCACCGGCCCTTGGAAAGAGCACCCTACATATGGCCACACCTCCACCCTATCCCAATAACCCCATCTAACACTTTTGGACACTAAGAGCAATTTAGCATGGCCAATCCACCTAACCTGCACATCTTTGGACTGTGGGAGGAAACCGGAGCACCCGGAGGAAACCCACCCAGACACAGGGAGAATGTGCAGACTCCGCACAGACAGTGACCCAAGCCGGGAATCGAACCCGGGACCCTGGAGCTGTGAAACCACTGTGCTAACCACTGTGCTACCGTGCTGCCCAATAAACATCACATCATGACTTCACATTATAGACTGGATTTACAAATTGTACCTTTTCCGGCGGGAGATAGTAAATAAGGATTGCACAGGAATGGGAAAAGAGTGGAAGCAATAAGATAAACTCTTTCAAAGATATAGCGCAGGTGAGATGGGCCATTTGGCCACCTTCTGTGAGTTGTGATTGAAGTAATTTGTCTGATTCATTTCCAGCAGGAGGGGCCTGTGGGCGTAATCCCAAATGAGCGAGTGAGTCACTTCGGGCAGGACCCCTATCAGAAGGAGTAAGTGACAATATTCAATCCTTTCAAAGGAGCCTGTAATACCCCATTGGGGTTGGGAGCCTGTAATACCCCATTGGGGCTGGGAGCCTGTAATACCCCATTGGGGTTGGGAGGCTGTAATACCCCATTGGGGTTGGGAGGCTGTAATACCCCATTGGGGTTGGGAGGAGCCTGTAATACCCCATTGGGGTTGGGAGGCTGTAATACCCCATTGGGGTTGGGAGGCTGTAATACCCCATTGGAGTTGGGAGGAGCCTGTAATACCCCATTGGGGTTGGGAGCCTGTAATACCCCATTGGGGTTGGGAGGCTGTAATACCCCATTGGGGTTGGGAGGAGCCTGTAATACCCCATTGGGGTTGGGAGCCTGTAATACCCCATTGGGGTTGGGAGGAGCCTGTAATACCCCATTGGGGCTGGGAGCCTGTAATACCCCATTGGGGTTGGGAGGAGCCTGTAATACCCCATTGGGGTTGGGAGGAGCCTGTAATACCCCATTGGGGTTGGGAGGAGCCTGTAATACCCCATTGGGGTTGGGAGGAGCCTGTAATACCCCATTGGGGTTGGGAGACTGTAATACCCCATTGGGGTTGGGAGGAGACTGTAATACCCAATTGGGGTTGGGAGGCTGTAACACCCCATTGGGGTTGGGAGACTGTAATACCCCATTGGGGTTGGGAGGCTGTAATACCCCATTGGGGTTGGGAGGAGACTGTAATACCCCATTGGGGTTGGGAGGCTGTAATACCCCATTGGGGTTGGGAGGCTGTAATACCCCATTGGGGTTGGGAGGAGACTGTAATACCCCATTGGGGTTGGGAGGAGCCTGTAATACCCCATTGGGGTTGGGAGGAGACTGTAATACCCCATTGGGGTTGGGAGGAGCCTGTAATACCCCATTGGGGTTGGGAGCCTGTAATACCCCATTGGGGTTGGGAGGCTGTAATACCCCATTGGGGTTGGGAGGAGCCTGTAATACCCCATTGGGGTTGGGAGGCTGTAATACCCCATTGGGGTTGGGAGGCTGTAATACCCCATTGGGGTTGGGAGCCTGTAATACCCCATTGGGGTTGGGAGGCTGTAATACCCCATTGGGGTTGGGAGGCTGTAATACCCCATTGGGGTTGGGAGGAGCCTGTAATACCCCATTGGGGTTGGGAGACTGTAATACCCCATTGGGGTTGGGAGCCTGTAATACCCCATTGGGGTTGGGAGGAGCCTGTAATACCCCATTGGGGTTGGGAGCCTGTAATACCCCATTGGGGTTGGGAGGAGGCTGTAATACCCCATTGGGGTTGGGAGGCTGTAATACCCCATTGGGGTTGGGAGCCTGTAATACCCCATTGGGGTTGGGAGCCTGTAATACCCCATTGGGGTTGGGAGCCTGTAATACCCCATTGGGGTTGGGAGCCTGTAATACCCCATTGGGGTTGGGAGCCTGTAATACCCCTTTGGGGTTGGGAGGAGACTGTAATACCCCATTGGGGTTGGGTGTTGTGTAACATCATCTCCACATCGTAGAAAACATGAGCAGGAGACCATTCGACCCTTCGAGCCGGCTCCACCATTCATTAATATCATGGCTGATCTTCTATCTCAACTCCACACTCCCGCCCTCTCCCCATTCTCCTCGACACCTTTAATGTCCAGAAATCGATTTCCTTCTTAAATATATTCAGTGACTTGTCCTCCCAAAGCCTCTGTGGACGGGAATTCCCCAGATTCACCCCCCGGGTGAAGAGGTTTCTCCTCATCTCAGTCCGAAATGACTAGCCCATGTCCTGAGTCTGTGACCCCCTGTTCGAGACTCCCCCACCCCAGACAGAGGGAACGACATCCCCGTATCCAGCCCTGTCGGGATTCAGTCAGATCACCTCTCATTCGTCTAAATCCCAGAGAATATTGACCGTGTCGACCCCCATTCGATTATCCTGCCATCCCAGGAATCAGCGCGGCTTCGCTGACCCCCCCTTTCTATCCAATAAAAACCCAGCCCTGTGACTTGCAAATGCTGAGGGTTTAAAGTTTTAGTGACCGACACACCTTTATCCCCTGTATCTGTCCCTTCAACTTAATCTTTGTGTCCCAAATGGGGAATGGCACTAGTGACTCCGCCTCAAGCAGCTGAAACTGAGCCAGGTCCCAGCCACGGTCTCGGGTTGGTCTGAGCTGACTGCTGGGGTCTCGGGTTGGTCTGAGCTGACTGCTGGGGTCTCGGGTTGGTCTGAGCTGATTGCTGCGGCCTCGGGTTGGTCTGAGCTGATTGCTGGGGTCTCGGGTTGGTCTGAGCTGATTGCTGGGGTCTCGGGTTGGTCGGAGCTGACTGCTGGGGTCTCGGGTTGGTCGGAGCTGACTGCTGGGGTCTCGGGTTGGTCTGAGCTGACTGCTGGGGTCTCGGGTTGGTCGGAGCTGACCGCTGGGGTCTCGGGTTGGTCTGAGCTGATTGCTGGGGTCTCGGGTTGGTCGGAGCTGACTGCTGCGGTCTCGGGTTGGTCTGAGCTGATTGCTGGGGTCTCGGGTTGGTCTGAGCTGATTGCTGGGGTCTCGGGTTGGTCGGAGCTGACTGCTGGGGTCTCGGGTTGGTCTGAGCTGATTGCTGCGGCCTCGGGTTGGTCGGAGCTGACTGCTGGGGTCTCGGGTTGGTTTGACCTGATTGCTGCGGCCTCGGGTTGGTCTGAGCTGACTGCTGGGGCCTCGGGTTGGTCGGAGCTGACTGCTGGGGCCTCGGGTTGGTCGGAGCTGACTGCTGGGGTCTCGGGTTGGCCTGAGCTGATTGCTGGGGCCTCGGGTTGGTCGGAGCTGACTGCTGGGGCCTCGGGTTGGTCGGAGCTGACTGCTGGGGCCTCGGGTTGGTCTGAGCTGACTGCTGGGGTCTCGGGTTGGCCTGAGCTGACTGCTGGGGCCTCGGGTTGGTCTGAGCTGACTGCTGGGGTCTCGGGTTGGTCTGAGCTGATTGCTGGGGTCTCGGGTTGGTCTGAGCTGATTGCTGGGGTCTCGGGTTGGTCTGAGCTGATTGCTGGGGTCCCGGGTTGGTCTGAGCTGATTGCTGGGGTCTCGGGTTGGTCGGAGCTGACTGCTGGGGCCTCGGGTTGGTCTGAGCTGACTGCTGGGGTCTCGGGTTGGTCGGAGCTGACTGCTGCGGCCTCGGGTTGGTCTGAGCTGATTGCTGCGGCCTCGGGTTGGTCGGAGCTGACTGCTGCGGTCTCGGGTTGGTCTGAGCTGATTGCTGCGGCCTCGGGTTGGTCGGAGCTGACTGCTGGGGTCTCGGGTTGGTTTGACCTGATTGCTGGGGTCTCGGGTGGGTCTGAGCTGACTGCTGGGGTCTCGGGTTGGTCTGAGCTGACTGTTGGGGTCTCGGGTTGGCCTGAGCTGATTGCTGCGGTCTCGGGTTGGTCTGAGCTGATTGCTGGGGTCTCGGGTTGGTCTGAGCTGATTGCTGGGGTCTCGGGTTGGTCTGAGCTGATTGCTGGGGTCTCGGGTTGGCCTGAGCTGATTGCTGGGGTCTCGGGTTGGTCGGAGCTGACTGCTGGGGTCTCGGGTTGGTCGGAGCTGACTGCTGCGGCCTCGGGTTGGTCGGAGCTGATTGCTGGGGTCTCGGGTTGGTCGGAGCTGACTGCTGGGGTCTCGGGTTGGTCGGAGCTGACTGCTGCGGCCTCGGGTTAGTCGGAGCTGATTGCTGGGGTCTCGGGTTGGTCGGAGCTGACTGCTGGGGTCTCGGGTTGGTCTGAGCTGATTGCTGGGGTCTCGGGTTGGCCTGAGCTGACTGCTGGGGTCTCGGGTTGGCCTGAGCTGACTGCTGGGGTCTCGGGTTGGTCTGAGCTGATTGCTGGGGTCTCGGGTTGGCCTGAGCTGATTGCTGGGGTCTCGGGTTGGTCTGAGCTGATTGCCGGGGTCTCGGGTTGGTCGGAGCTGACTGCTGCGGCCTCGGGTTGGTCGGAGCTGACTGCTGCGGTCTCGGGTTGGTTTGACCTGATTGCTGCGGCCTCGGGTTGGTCTGAGCTGATTGCTGGGGTCTCGGGTTGGTCGGAGCTGATTGCTGGGGTCTCGGGTTGGTCTGAGCTGACTGCTGGGGTCTCGGGTTGGTCTGAGCTGATTGCTGGGGTCTCGGGTTGGTCTGAGCTGACTGCTGGGGTCTCGGGTTGGTCTGAGCTGACTGCTGCGGTCTCGGGTTGGTCGGAGCTGACTGCTGGGGTCTCGGGTTGGTCGGAGCTGATTGCTGCGGCCTCGGGTTGGTCGGAGCTGATTGCTGCGGCCTGGGTTGGTCTGAGCTGACTGCTGGGGTCTCGGGTTGGTCGGAGCTGATTGCTGCGGTCTCGGGTTGGTCGGAGCTGATTGCTGCGGCCTCGGGTTGGTCGGAGCTGATTGCTGCGGCCTGGGTTGGTCTGAGCTGATTGCTGGGGTCTCGGGTTGGCCTGAGCTGACTGCTGGGGCCTCGGGTTGGTCTGAGCTGACTGCTGGGGTCTCGGGTTGGTCTGAGCTGATTGCTGGGGTCTCGGGTTGGTCGGAGCTGACTGCTGGGGTCCCGGGTTGGTCTGAGCTGACTGCTGGGGTCTCGGGTTGGTCGGAGCTGATTGCTGGGGTCTCGGGTTGGTCGGAGCTGATTGCTGGGGTCTCGGGTTGGTCGGAGCTGATTGCTGGGGTCTCGGGTTGGTCGGAGCTGACTGCTGGGGTCTCGGGTTGGTCTGAGCTGATTGCTGGGGTCTCGGGTTGGTCTGAGCTGATTGCTGGGGTCTCGGGTTGGTCTGAGCTGATTGCTGGGGTCTCAGGTTGGTCGGAGCTGACTGCTGCGGCCTCGGGTTGGTCTGAGCTGACTGCTGGGGTCTCGGGTTGGCCTGAGCTGACTGCTGCGGCCTCGGGTTGGCCTGAGCTGACTGCTGCGGCCTCGGGTTGGTCGGAGCTGACTGCTGGGGTCTCGGGTTGGTCTGAGCTGATTGCTGGGGTCTCGGGTTGGCCTGAGCTGATTGCTGGGGTCTCGGGTTGGTCGGAGCTGATTGCTGCGGCCTCGGGTTGGTTTGACCTGATTGCTGCGGCCTCGGGTTGGTCGGAGCTGACTGCTGGGGTCTCGGGTTGGTCGGAGCTGACTGCTGCGGCCTCGGGTTGGTCGGAGCTGACTGCTGCGGCCTCGGGTTGGTCTGAGCTGATTGCTGCGGCCTCGGGTTGGTCGGAGCTGACTGCTGGGGTCTCGGGTTGGTTTGACCTGATTGCTGGGGTCTCGGGTTGGTCGGAGCTGACTGCTGGGGTCTCGGGTTGGTCGGAGCTGATTGCTGGGGTCTCGGGTTGGTCGGAGCTGATTGCTGGGGTCTCGGGTTGGTCGGAGCTGATTGCTGGGGTCTCGGGTTGGTCGGAGCTGACTGCTGGGGTCTCGGGTTGGTCGGAGCTGATTGCTGGGGTCTCGGGTTGGTCGGAGCTGATTGCTGGGGTCTCGGGTTGGTCGGAGCTGATTGCTGGGGTCTCAGGTTGGTCTGAGCTGACTGCTGCGGTCTCGGGTTGGTCTGAGCTGATTGCTGGGGTCTCGGGTTGGTCTGAGCTGATTGCTGGGGTCTCGGGTTGGTCTGAGCTGATTGCTGGGGTCTCGGGTTGGTCGGAGCTGATTGCTGGGGTCTCGGGTTGGTCGGAGCTGACTGCTGCGGCCTCGGGTTGGTCTGAGCTGACTGCTGGGGTCTCGGGTTGGTCGGAGCTGACCGCTGGGGTCTCGGGTTGGCCTGAGCTGATTGCTGCGGTCTCGGGTTGGTTTGACCTGATTGCTGCGGCCTCGGGTTGGTCGGAGCTGACTGCTGCGGTCTCGGGTTGGTCTGAGCTGACTGCTGGGGTCTCGGGTTGGTCTGAGCTGATTGCTGGGGTCTCGGGTTGGTCGGAGCTGACTGCTGGGGTCTCGGGTTGGTCTGAGCTGATTGCTGGGGTCTCGGGTTGGTCGGAGCTGACTGCTGGGGTCTCGGGTTGGTCGGAGCTGATTGCTGGGGTCTCGGGTTGGTCTGAGCTGATTGCTGGGGTCTCGGGTTGGTCTGAGCTGACTGCTGGGGTCTCGGGTTGGTCTGAGCTGACTGCTGGGGTCTCGGGTTGGTCTGAGCTGATTGCTGGGGTCTCGGGTTGGTCTGAGCTGATTGCTGGGGTCTCTGGTTGGTCTGAGCTGATTGCTGCGGCCTCGGGTTGGTCGGAGCTGACTGCTGCGGCCTCGGGTTGGGTCGGGGGAGTGGTGGGTGGGGCCGGGGGGGGGGGGGGGGGGTTGGGGAGGCAGCAAGTGCGTCAAATCTTTGAGTGCTCCAGGAATGGGGAGTGTTTTGATGATTCTCTTTCTTGTTGTAGATTGCGGAGAAACTTCTGTGTGAGGGGTCAGTACCGAGAGTGGAGTGTCCTGAACCGACTGCAGCCCTTACGTGGGGTAAGCTGAACGCTGTGTTCCTCCGGTTTAGCCTGGTGATGAATTACGTCTTCAGTTATCAGGGTTGTGGTTTGGATTCTTGGCTGTTGTCAATGTGACGGGCAAACACCCTTTAGAAAATGTCGCCAGAAGGCAGGGAGGGTTGGATAGAGAGAGGTGTCGGAATATAGTAACAGGAGGAGGCCATTCAGCCCTTCGAACCTGTTACACAGGAACAGGAGGAGGCCATTCAGCCCCTTGGGCCTGTTACACAGGAACAGGAGGAGGCCATTCAGCCCCTCGAACCTGTTACACAGGAACAGGAGGAGGCCATTCAGCCTCTCGGGCCTGTTACACAGGAACAGGAGGCATTAGCCCTCCCGGGCCTGTTACACAGGAACAGGAGGAGGCCATTCAGCCCCTCGGGCCTGTTACACAGGAACAGGAGGAGGCCATTCAGCCCCTCGGGCCTGTTACACAGGAACAGGAGGAGGCATTAGCCCTCCCGGGCCTGTTCCTTATCGACGAAGCAGATTAGCTGATCTGTATTTTAGCTCGGCTCCGTGACACTCAATTCATAAAGAACAATCTGATTCCCACTCCCGTTTCCGGGAAGACGTGCTGCCTGACATCACCCCCCAGGTGGTCTGGATCGAGTTTTAAGGTTCTTTCCCCCCCCCCACACACCTTGGTCCCTGGATCATCTCGCCCTTTAACCCTCTAAACCCAATGTTACATTGCCAAGTTATAGAATATGTCAGAATCTCCCTGTCGAGAC
Organism: Scyliorhinus canicula; assembly: GCF_902713615.1. Lineage (NCBI taxonomy): Eukaryota > Metazoa > Chordata > Chondrichthyes > Carcharhiniformes > Scyliorhinidae > Scyliorhinus > Scyliorhinus canicula. The sequence goes on from NC_052147.1 coordinate 1,522,870, forward strand.
CCTGTTGCAGGGTTGGGATATCTGCTGATTCTGGTGTGAGGGTGACCGGCGACAATGTGTGGCTCCTGGGTGTTGTGTTGTATAGAGATGATGTTGTAAGGACCCCCCCCGGCCCGGGGGTACGGGATGTTGTGATGGGTGATGGTCTTTGGGAGCATCATCATGTGAGGTCTCTGTGACTCCCCACAAGAGGTGGCAGCTTTTCCCTGATTGGCCCCCATTGCAATCCAGTTGCTCCCTCAGAGATTGCAGTCCTATCTCCCTCTAACTGCTGCTTTCCCATCTTTTGCTTTGCAGTTTAACCCTTTGGTGCCCCTGTACCCATTAGAGGTTCTAACTGACGGGACACACAGGAAATGCTCCACCCTGCAGAATAAATCCAGGTAAGTGTCAGCCTCGTGTGTGGCAACATCGCAGAGCACAGCAACACCATAGAGCACAGCAACATCGCAGAGCACAGCAACATCGCAGAGCACAGCAACATCGCAGAGCACAACAACATCGCAGAGCACAACAACATCGCAGAGCACAACAACATCATAGAGCACAGCAACATCATAGAGCACAGCAACACCATAGAGCACAGCAACATCGCAGAGCACAGCAACATCATAGAGCACAGCAACATCGCAGAGCACAACAACATCATAGAGCACAGCAACATCATAGAGCACAGCAACATCGCAGAGCACAGCAACATCGCAGAGCACAACAACATCATAGAGCACAGCAACATCGCAGAGCACAGCAACACCATAGAGCACAACAACATCGCAGAGCACAGCAACATCGCAGAGCACAGCAACATCGCAGAGCACAACAACATCATAGAGCACAACAACATCGCAGAGCACAACAACATCATAGAGCACAGCAACATCGCAGAGCACAGCAACATCGCAGAGCACAACAACATCATAGAGCACAGTAACACCATAGAGCACAACAACATCGCAGAGCACAGCAACACCATAGAGCACAACAACACCATAGAGCACAGCAACATCGCAGAGCACAGCAACATCGCAGAGCACAGCAACATCGCAGAGCACAGCAACATCGCAGAGCACAGCAACATCGCAGAGCACAGCAACATCGCAGAGCACAGCAACATCGCAGAGCACAGCAACATCGCAGAGCACAGCAACATCGCAGAGCACAGCAACATCGCAGAGCACAGCAACATCGCAGAGCACAGCAACATCGCAGAGCACAGCAACACCATAGAGCACAGCAACATCATAGAGCACAGCAACATCGCAGAGCACAGCAACATCATAGAGCACAGTAACATCGCAGAGCACAGCAACATCGCAGAGCACAGCAACATCGCAGAGCACAGCAACATCGCAGAGCACAGCAACATCGCAGAGCACAGCAACATCGCAGAGCACAGCAACATCGCAGAGCACAGCAACATCGCAGAGCACAGCAACATCGCAGAGCACAGCAACATCGCAGAGCACAGCAACACCTTAGAGCACAGCAACATCATAGAGCACAGCAACATCGCAGAGCACAGCAACATCACAGAGCACAGCAACATCTCAGAGCACAGCAACATCATAGAGCACAGTAACATCGCAGAGCACAGCAACATCGCAGAGCACAGCAACATCGCAGAGCACAGCAACATCGCAGAGCACATCAACATCGCAGAGCACAGCAACATCGCAGAGCACAGCAACATCGCAGAGCACAACAACATCATAGAGCACAGCAACATCGCAGAGCACAACAACATCATAGAGCACAGCAACATCGCAGAGCACAGCAACATCGCAGAGCACAGCAACATCGCAGAGCACAGCAACATCGCAGAGCACAGCAACATCGCAGAGCACAGCAACATCGCAGAGCACAGCAACATCACAGAGCACAGTAACATCGCAGAGTACAGCAACATCGCAGAGCACAGCAACATCATAGAGCCACAGCTACATCGCAGAGCACAGCAACATCGCAGAGCATAGCAACATCGCAGAGCACAGCAACATCGCAGAGCACAGCAACATCATAGAGCACAACAACATCGCAGAGCACAGCAACATCATAGAGCACAGCAACATCGCAGGGCACAGCAACATCGCAGAGCACAGCAACATCGCAGAGCACAGCAACATTGTAGAGCACAACAACATCATAGAGCACAACAACATCGCAGAGCACAGCAACATCGCAGAGCACAGCAACATCGCAGAGCACAGCAACTTCGCAGAGCACAGCAACATCGCAGAGCACAGCAACATCGCAGAGCACAGCAACATCGCAGAGCACAGTAACATCGCAGAGCACAGCAACTTCGCAGAGCACAGCAACATCGCAGAGCACAGCAACATCGCAGAGCACAGCAACATCGCAGAGCACAGTAACATCGCAGAGCACAGCAACATCGCAGAGCACAGCAACATCGCAGAGCACAGCAACATCGCAGAGCACAGCAACATCGCAGAGCACAGCAACATCGCAGATCACAGCAACATCGCAGAGCACAGCAACATCGCAGAGCACAGCAACATCGCAGAGCACAGCAACATCGCAGAGCACAGCAACATCGCAGAGCACAGCAACATCGCAGAGCACAGCAACATCGCAGAGCACAGCAACATCGCAGAGCACAGCAACATCGCAGAGCACAGCAACATCGCAGAGCACAGCAACATCGCAGAGCACAGCAACATCATAGAGCACAGCAACATCGCAGAGCACAGCAACATCGCAGAGCACAGTAACATCGCAGAGCACAGCAACATCGCAGAGCACAGCAACATCGCAGAGCACAGCAACATCGTAGAGCACAGCAACATCGCAGAGCACAGCAACACCATAGAGCACAACAACATCATAGAGCACAACAACATCATAGAGCACAGCAACATCGCAGAGCACAACAACATCATAGAGCACAGCAACCTCGCAGAGCACAGCAACATCGCAGAGCACAGCAACATCATAGAGCACAGTAACATCGCAGAGCACAGTAACATCGCAGAGCACAGCAACATCGCAGAGCACAGCAACATCGCAGAGCACAGCAACATCGCAGAGCACAGCAACATCGCAGAGCACAGCCAAATTGTAGAGCACAGCAACACCATAGAGCACAGCAACATCGCAGAGCACAGCAACACCATAGAGCACAGCAACATCGCAGAGCACAGCAACATCATAGAGCACAGGAACATCGCAGAGCACAGCAACATCATAGAGCACAGCAACATCACAGAGCACAGCAACATCATAGAGCACAGCAACATCGCAGAGCACAGCAACATCGCAGAGCACAGCAACATCATAGAGCACAGTAACATCGCAGAGCACAGTAACATCGCAGAGCACAGCAACATCGCAGAGCACAGCAACATCGCAGAGCACAGCAACATCGCAGAGCACAGCAACATCGCAGAGCACAGCAACATCATAGAGCACAGGAACATCGCAGAGCACAGCAACATCATAGAGCACAGCAACATCACAGAGCACAGCAACATCATAGAGCACAGCAACATCGCAGAGCACAGCAACATCGCAGAGCACAACAACATCATAGAGCACAGCAACCTCGCAGAGCACAGCAACCTCGCAGAGCACAGCAACATCGCAGAGCACAGCAACATCATAGAGCACAGTAACATCGCAGAGCACAGTAACATCGCAGAGCACAGCAACATCGCAGAGCACAGCAACATCGCAGAGCACAGCAACATCGCAGAGCACAGCAACATCGCAGAGCACAGCAACATCGCAGAGCACAGCAACATCATAGAGCCCAGCAACATCGCAGAGCCCAGCAAGATCGCAGAGCCCAGCAACATCGCAGAGCCCAGCAACATCGCAGAGCACAGCAACATCGCAGAGCACAGCAACATCGCAGAGCACAGCAACATCATAGAGCACAGCAACATCATAGAGCACAACAACATCGCAGAGCACAGCAACATCGCAGAGCACAGCAACATCATAGAGCACAGCAACACCATAGAGCACAGCAACATCGCAGAGCACAGCAACATCGCAGAGCACAGCAACATCGCAGAGCACAGCAACATCATAGAGCACAGCAACATCGCAGAGCACAGCAACATCGCAGAGCACAGCAACATCATAGAGCACAGCAACATCGCAGAGCACAACACTTCCAACAAATCGGGGCTCCGCACTGCCCATGAAGAGACACAGAGAAACACCAACTCCTGATCACTGTCCAGTGATCCCTGGGTTAGAGAGAGAGGGGAAATCAGCCAGGGTTCCTGCTCCTGATCACTGTCCAGTGATCCCTGGGTTAGAGAGAGAGGGGGGGAAATCAGCCAGGGTTCCTGCTCCTGATCACTGTCCAGTGATCCCTGGGTTAGAGAGAGAGGGGAAATCAGCCAGGGTTCCTGCTCCTGATCACTGTCCAGTGATCCCTGGGTTAGAGAGAGAGAGGGGAAATCAGCCAGGGTTCCTGCTCCTGATCACTGTCCAGTGATCCCTGGGTTAGGAGAGAGAGGGGAAATCAGCCAGGGTTCCTGCTCCTGATCACTGTCCAGTGATCCCTGGTTAGAGAGAGAGAGGAAATCAGCCAGGGTTCCTGCTCCTGATCACTGTCCAGTGATCCCTGGATCAGAGCGAGAGAAGAAATCAGCCAGGGTTCCTGCTCCTGATCACTGCCCTGTGATCCCTGGGTTCAGAGGGAACGGGGTAGTTATTCAAGGATCTGATACCCACCCAATTCTTGATCGATGTCTAAATTTTTGCCCAATCCCCCGCTAATGGTGTTCTCTGTGGTTCTGTGTTCTCTGTGGCTCTGTGTTCTCTGTGTTCTCTGTGGGCTCTGTGTTCTCTGTGGTTCTGTGTTCTCTGTGTTCTCTGTGGTTCTGTGTTCTCTGTGTTCTCTGTGGACCTGTGTTCTCTGTGGACCTGTGTTCTCTGTGTTCTCTGTGTTCTCTGTGTTCTCTGTGGTTCTGTGTTCTCTGTGGTTCTGTGTTCTCTGTGTTCTCTGTGGACCTGTGTTCTCTGTGTTCTCTGTGGTTGTGTGTTCTCTGTGTTCTCTGTGGACCTGTGTTCTCTGTGGTTCTGTGTTCTCTGTGTTCTCTGTGTTCTCTGTGGACCTGTGTTCTCTGTGGACCTGTGTTCTCTGTGTTCTCTGTGGCTCTGTAGTCCTGTGTTCTCTGTGGACCTGTGTTCTCTGTGGTTCTGTGTTCTCTGTGGTCCTGTGTTCTCTGTGTTCTCTGTGGTACATTTGCTGTTTAGGTGGTGTTGTTGCTGTTTATTCAGGCTCTGCATTTTTCTGGGCAGGCAGACGAGTGTTCACCTTGGCTCGCTGTGTACTGGGGATGTGAAAAGAAGAAGGAAAACTGCGACGGTTAGCAGCCCTGCCTCAGGTAAAGGTCAGCGTCACTCGGAGCCACTCCCCTCATCCTCACCTCACCTCAGCACCTATTCACTTCCAGTCATCAGGCTTTCTTTTCATGGACATGGCCGTCGCTGGTTAGACCAGCATTTCCTGCCCATCCCTAGTTACCCTTCAGAAGGTGGGGGTGAGCTGCCTTCTTGAACCGCTGCAGTCCCTGAGATGTAGGTACACCCACAGTGCTGTTAGGGAGGGAGTTCCAGGATGTTGCCCCAGCGACAGTGAGGGAACGGCCGATATATTTCCCAGTCAGGGTGGTGAGTGACTTGGAGGGGAACCTCCAGGTGGTGGGGTTCCCAGGTATCTGCTGCCCTTGTCCTTCTAGATGGTAGTGGTCGTGGGTTTGGAAGGTGCTGTCGAAGGAACCTTGGTGAGTTGCTGCAGTGCATCTTGTAGATGGTACACATGGCTGTCACTGTTTGTCGGTGTTGGAGGGAGTGAATGTTTGCGAAAGGGGGAGCAATCAAGCGGGGCTGCTTTGTCCTGGATGGTGTCGAGCTTCTTGAGTTGGAGCAGGAACCCTGTCTGATTTCCTCTCTCGCTCTAATCCAGGGATCACTGGACAGCAATCAGGAGCAGGAGCTGCACTCATCCAGGCAAGTGGGGAGTATTCCATCACACTCCTGATTTGTAGATGGTGGACAGGCTTTGGGGAGTCAGGAGGGGGAAGTCACTTATTTGGCAGGATTCCTAGCCTCTGACCTGCCCTGGTAGCCACAGTATTAATATGGCTAGTACAGTTCAGTTTGGAATTAATACAGGACGATGGGGAGACAGTGGGGCAGTGGGATGAGTTTGGGGATTGATACAGGGCTATGGGGAGAGAGTGGGGCAGTGGGATTAGTTTGGGATAGATACAGGGCTATGGGGAGAGAGCGGGGCTTGGGATTAGTTTGGGATTGATACAGGGCTATGGGGAGAGAGCGGGACTGTGGGATTAATTTGGGGACTGATACAGGGCTATGGGGAGAGAGCGGGGCAGTGGGATTAGTTTGGGGATTGATACAGGGCTATGGGGAGAGAGTGGGGCAGTGGGATTAGTTTGGGGATTGATACAGGGCTATGGGGAGAGAGTGGGGCAGTGGGATTAGTTTGGGGATTGATACAGGGCTATGGGGAGAGAGCGGGGCAGTGGGATTAGTTTGAGATTGATACAGGGCTATGGGGAGAGAGTGGGGCAGTGGGATTAGTTTGGGATTGATACAGGGCTATGGGGAGAGAGCGGGGCAGTGGGATTAGTTTGAGATTGATACAAGGCTATGGGGAGAGAGTGGGGCAGTGGGATTAGTTTGGGATTGATACAGGGCTATGGGGAGAGAGTGGGGCAGTGGGATTAGTTTGGGATTGATACAGGGCTATGGGGAGAGAGCGGGGTTTGGGATTAGTTTGGGATTGAAACAGGGCTATGGGGAGAGAGTGGGACAATGTATTAGTTTGGGATTGATACAGGGCTATGGGGAGAGAGCGGGGCAGTGGGATTAGTTTGGGATTGATACAGGGTTATGGGGAGAGAGTGGGGGCAGTCAGATTAGTTTGAGATTGATACAGGGCTATGGGGAGAGAGCGGGGCAGTGGGATTAGTTTGGGGATTGATACAGGGCTATGGGGAGAGAGTGGGGCAGTGGGATTAGTTTGGGATTGATACAGGGCTATGGGGGAGAGAGTGGGACAGTGGGATTAGTTTGGGATTGATACAGGGCTATGGGAGAGAGTGGGGCAGTGGGATTAGTTTGGGATTGATACAGGGATATGGTGCGAGGGCGGGGCAGTGGGATTAGTTTGGGATTGATAGGGGCTATGGGGAGAGAGTGGGGCAGTGGGATTAGTTTGGGGATTGATACAGGGCTATGGGGAGTAGGGGGGCAGTGGGATTAGTTTTGGGATTGATTCAGGGCTATGGGGAGAGAGCCGGGCAGTGGGATTAGTTTGGGGATTGATAAGGAGCTATGGGGAGAGAGCGGGGCAGTGGGATTAGTTTGGGGATTGATACAGGGCTATGGGAGAGAGTGGGGCAGTTGGATTAGTTTGGGATTGATACAGGGCTATGGGGAGAGAGTGGGGCAGTGGGATTAGTTTGGGGATTGATACAGGGCTTTGGGGAGAGAGTTAGGCAGTGGGAAGATTGATACAGGGCTATGTGGAGGGAGTGGGGCAGTGGGATTAGTTTGGGGATTGATACAGGGCTATGAGGAGAGAGTGGGACAGTGGGATTAGTTTGGGATTGATACAGGGCCATGGGGAGAGAGTGGGGCAGTGGGATTAGTTTGTGATTATACAGGGCTATGGGGAGAGTGGGGCAGTGGGATTAGTTTGGGGATTGATACAAGGCTATGGGGAGAGAGTGGGGCAGTGGGATTAGTTTGGGGATTGATACAGGGCTATGGGGAGAGAGTGGGGCAGTGGGATTAGTTTGGGGATTGATACAGGGCTATGGGGAGAGAGTTAGGCAGTGGGATTAATTTGGGATTGATACAGGGCTATGGGGAGAGAGTGGGGCAGTGGGATTAGTTTGGGGGATTGTACAGGGCTATGGGGAGAGAGTGGGGCAGTGGGATTAGTTTGGGGATTGATACAGGGCTATGGGGAGAGAGCGGGGCAGTGGGATTAGTTTGCGATTGATACAGGGCTATGGGGAGAGAGTGGGGCAGTGGGATTAGTTTGGGGATTTGTACAGGGCTATGGGGAGAGAGTGG
>NC_052147.1:1531454-1570356 GCF_902713615.1 Scyliorhinus canicula
AAACATTGAAGCGATCAGGACCAAACCAGACTCCCCGGCGCCAGTGGGAGCCAGGACAAAGGAAGGCCAACGGACACATAGGAACCGCCCAGCGATCAGGGAACAGCTCCAGTATCGGAGAAATCGATTGAAATGATTGGGACTTGGTTCAATTAATTGGGACCAGGTCCGGGGCCCGCCCTCAAGGGCGCGAAACCCCTGGGGACTATAAAGTAGAGTCCCCAAGTTCAGTTCGCTCTCTTGGCAGGTTCTCTTAGCAGCTCTAAAGAACTCTTGACTGTGACTCTCAACAAGGAGAGACCTGCCTAGCAGCTGCACCAACCAAGTAAGTCTCCAGTCAACGCACGCTACGAGATAGGCGCTCCTAGCTACTATTCCATACCAGCTTGAAGCCTGCAGACTCAGAATCGAACAAATGCCATTGTTCCCCTGACCTGGTGGGCCATTCGAAAGCTAAGTATAGGCCTTTAGTAGCAGTGATAGTCTAGTAAGTAGAGTTTTATACATGAGTAGTGATTGTGTGTATAATAAATGTGTTTTGGTTTGAAACTTACTAACTGGTGTATTGAGTTATTGATCAGCACTTGGCTTTGAACCTCGTGGTGGTATCAGGAAGATACCTGGCGACTCTAGAGCAAAGGTTATTAAACAGAGCAATTAAGTAAAAGCACAACTAGCAACATTTATTGGCGACCTTAAACGGGACTCAACTGAGAAGTGCCCCCCCCCCCCCCCCCCCCCCCCCCCGCCCCCCCACTCCGAGAGAACCCAAAATTTGAATTAGAATCCATTTGGAAACAGAAATAACCACAAGAGTTTAAGCAGTTCTGATCAATCCTCCAGAATTCGGAAGTGTGTTAATGCATGCGTACTAACAGGGATATAAGGAAGTGTGTTAATGCATGCGTAACTAACAGGGATATAAGGAAGTGTGTTAATGCATGTGTAACTAACAGGGATATAAGGAAGTGTGTTAATGTATGCGTAACTAACAGGGATATAAGGAAGTGTGTTAATGCATGCGTAACTAACAGGGATATAAGGAAGTGTGTTAATGCATGTGTAACTAACAGGGATATAAGGAAGTGGGTTAATGTATGCGTAACTAACAGGGATATAAGGAAGTGTGTTAATGTATGTGTAACTAACAGGGATATAAGGAAGTGTGTTAATGCATGCGTACTAACAGTGATATTAGGAAGTGTGTTAATGCATGTGTACTAACAGGGATATAAGGAAGTGTGTTAATGAATGCGTACTAACAGGGATATAAGGAAGTGTGTTAATGCATGCGTACTAACAGGGATATAAGGAAGTGTGTTAATGCATGCGTAACTAACAGGGATATAAGGAAGTGTGTTAATGCATGCGTACTAACAGGGATATAAGGAAGTGTGTTAATGCATGCCTACTAACAGGGATATAAGGAAGTGTGTTAATGCATGCGTACTAACAGGGATATAAGGAAGTGTGTTAATGCATGCCTACTAACAGGGATATAAGGAAGTGTGTTAATGCATGCGTACTAACAGGGATATAAGGAAGTGTGTTAATGCATGCGTACTAACACGGGCCTCACGGTAGCATGGTGGTTAGCATCAATGCTTCACAGCTCCAGGGTCCCAGGTTCGATTCCCGGCTGGGTCACTGTCTGTGTGGAGTCTGCACGTCCTCCCCGTGTGTGCGTGGGTTTCCTCCGGGTGCTCCGGTTTCCTCCCACAGTCCAAAGATGTGCGGGTTAAGTGGATTGGCCATGATAAATTGCCCGTAGTGTAAGGTTAATAGGGGGATTGTTGGGTTACGGGTATACGGGTTACGTGGGTTTAAGTACGGTGATCATTGCTCGGCACAACATCGAGGGCCGAAGGGCCTGTTCTGTGCTGTACTGTTCTATTCTATTCTATTCTAACAGTGATATAAGGAAGTGGGTTAATGCATGCGTAACTAACAGGGATATAAGGAAGTGTGTTAATGCATGTGTAACTAACAGGAATATAAGGAAGTGTGTAAATGCATGCGTAACTAACAGGGATATAAGGAAGTGTGTTAATGTATGCGTACTAACAGGGATATAAGGAAGTGTGTTAATGTATGTGTAACTAACAGGGATATAAGGAAGTGTGTTAATGCATGCGTAACTAACAGGGATATAAGGAAGTGTGTTAATGCATGCGTAACTAACAAGGATATAAGGAAGTGTGTTAATGCATGCGTACTAACAGGGATATAAGGAAGTGTGTTAATGCATGCGTACTAATAGGGATATAAGGAAGTGTGTTAATGCATGCGTACTAACAGGGATATAAGGAAGTGTGTTAATGCATGTGTAACTAACAGGGGTATAAGGAAGTGTGTTAATGTATGTGTAACTAACAGGGATATAAGGAAGTGTGTTAATGCATGCGTACTAACAGGGATATAATGAAGTGTGTTAATGCATGCGTACTAACAGGGATATAATGAAGTGTGTTAATGCATGCGTACTAACAGGGATATAAGGAAGTGTGTTAATGCATGTGTAACTAACAGGGATATAAGGAAGTGTGTTAATGCATGCGTACTAACAGGGATATAAGGAAGTGTGTTAATGCATGCCTAACTAACAGGGATATAAGGAAGTGTGTTAATGCATGCATACTAACAGGGATATAAGGAAGTGTGTTAATGCATGCGTACAAACAGGGATATAAGGAAGTGTGTTAATTTATACAGGATATAAGGAAGTGTGTTAATGCATGCGTAACTAACAGGGATATAAGGAAGTGTGTTAATGTATGTGTAATTAACAGGGATACAAGGAAGTGTGTTAATGCATGCGTACTAACAGGGATATAAGGAAGTGTGTAAATGCATGCCTAACTAACAGGGATATAAGGAAGTGTGTTAATGCATGCGTACTAACAGGGATATAAGGAAGTGTGTTAATGCATGTGTAACTAACAGGGATATAAGGAAGTGTGTTAATGCATGCGTACTAACAGGGATATAAGGAAGTGTGTTAATGTATGTGTACCTAACAGGGATATAAGGAACTGTGTTAATGCATGCGTACTAACAGGGATATAAGGAAGTGTGTTAATGCATGCGTACTAACAGGGATATAAGGAAGTGTGTTAATGCATGCGTACGAACAGGGATATAAGGAAGTGTGTTAATGCATGCGTACGAACAGGGATATAAGGAAAGGTGTTAATGCATGCGTACGAACAGGGATATAAGGAAGTGTGTTAATGCATGCGTTACTCACAGGGATATAAGGAAGTGTGTTAATGCATGCGTACGAACAGGGATATAAGGAAGTGTGTTAATGCATGCGTACGAACAGGGATATAAGGAAGTGTGTTAATGCATGCGTAACTAACAGGGATATAAGGAAGTGTGTTAATGCATGCGTACTAACAGGGATATAAGGAAGTGTGTTAATGCATGCGTAACTAACAGGGATATAAGGAAGTGTGTTAATGAATGCGTACTAACAGGGATATAAGGAAGTGTGTTAATGGATGCGTACTAACAGGGATATAAGGAAGTGTGTTAATGCATGCGTAACTAACAGGGATATAAGGAAGTGTGTTAATGCATGCGTACTAACAGGGATATAAGGAAGTGTGTTAATGCATGCGTACTAACAGGGATATAAGGAAGTGTGTTAATGCATGCGTAACTAACAGGGATATAAGGAAGTGTGTAAATGCATGCGTAACTAACAGGGATATAAGGAAGTGTGTTAATGTATGTGTACTAACAGGGATATAAGGAAGTGTGTTAATGCATGCTTACTAACAGGGATATAAGGAAGTGTGTTAATGTATGTGTAACTAACAGGGATATAAGGAAGTGTGTTAATGCATGTGTAACTAACAGGGATATAAGGAAGTGTGTTAATGTATGCATAACTAACAGGGATATAAGGAAGAGTGTTAATGCATGTGTACTAACAGGGATATAAGGAAGTGTGTTAATACATGCGTACTAACAGGGATATAAGGAAGTGTGTTAATGCATGCGTAACTAACAGGGATATAAGGAAGTGTGTTAATGCATGCGTAACTAACAGGGATATAAGGAAGTGTGTTAATACATGCGTACTAACAGGGATATAAGGAAGTGTGTTAATGCATGCGTACTAACAGGGATATAAGGAAGTGTGTTAATGCATGTGAAACTAACAGGGATATAAGGAAGTGTGTTAATGCATGCATAACTAACAGGGATATAAGGAAGAGTGTTAATGCATGTGTACTAACAGGGATATAAGGAAGTGTGTTAATACATGCGTACTAACAGGGATATAAGGAAGTGTGTTAATGTATGTGTAACTAACAGGGATATAAGGAAGTGTGTTAATGCATGCGTACTAACAGGGATATAAGGAAGTGTGTTAATGCATGCGTACTAACAGGGATATAAGGAAGTGTGTTAATGCATGCGTACTAACAGGGATATAAGGAAGTGTGTTAATGTATGTGTAACTAACAGGGATATAAGGAAGTGTGTTAATGCATGCGTACTAACAGGGATATAAGGAAGTGTGTTAATGCATGCGTACTAACAGGGATATAAGGAAGTGTGTTAATGTATGTGTAACTAACAGGGATATAAGGAAGTGTGTTAATGCATGCGTACTAACAGGGATATAAGGAAGTGTGTTAATGCATGCGTACTAACAGGGATATAAGGAAGTGTGTTAATGTATGTGTAACTAACAGGGATATAAGGAAGTGTGTTAATGCATGCGTACTAACAGGGATATAAGGAAGTGTGTTAATGCATGCGTACTAACAGGGATATAAGGAAGTGTGTTAATGTATGTGTAACTAACAGGGATATAAGGAAGTGTGTTAATGTATGCATAACTAACAGGGATATAAGGAAGAGTGTTAATGTATGTGTACTAACAGGGATATAAGGAATTGTGTTAATACATGCGTACTAACAGGGATATAAGGAAGTGTGTTAATGCATGCATAACTAACAGGGATATAAGGAAGAGTGTTAATGCATGTGTACTAACAGGGATATAAGGAAGTGTGTTAATACATGCGTACTAACAGGGATATAAGGAAGTGTGTTAATGCATGCGTACTAACAGGGATATAAGGAAGTGTGTTAATGCATGCGTACTAACAGGGATATAAGGAAGTGTGTTAATGCATGTGTAACTAACAGGGATATACGGAAGTGTGTTAATGCATGTGTAACTAACAGGGATATAAGGAAGTGTGTTAATGCATGCGTACTAACAGTGATATAAGGAAGTGTGTTAATGCATGCGTACTAACAGGGATATAAGGAAGTGTGTTAATGCATGCGTACTAACAGGGATATAAGGAAGTGTGTTAATGCATGCGTACTAACAGGGATATAAGGAAGTGTGTTAATGCATGCGTATTAACAGGGATATAAGGAAGTGTGTTAAAGCATGTGTAACTAACAGGGATATAAGGAAGTGTGTTAATGTATGCGTACTAACAGGGATATAAGGAAGTGTGTTAAAGCATGTGTACTAACAGGGATATAAGGAAGTGTGTTAATGCATGCGTAACTAACAGGGATATAAGGAAGTGTGTTAATGCATGTGTAACTAACAGGGATATACGGAAGTGTGTTAATGCATGTGTAACTAACAGGGATATAAGGAAGTGTGTTAATGCATGCGTACTAACAGGGATATAAGGAAGTGTGTTAAAGCATGTGTAACTAACAGGGATATACGGAAGTGTGTTAATGCATGCGTAACTAACAGGGATATAAGGAAGTGTGTTAATGCATGCGTAACTAACAGGGATATAAGGAAGTGTGTTAATGCATGTGTAACTAACAGGGATATAAGGAAGTGTGTTAATGCATGCATACTAACAGGGATATAAGGAAGTGTGTTAATGCATGCGTTCTAACAGGGATATAAGGAAGTGTGTTAATGTATGCGTACTAACAGGGATATAAGGAAGTGTGTTAATGCATGCGTACTAACAGGGATATAAGGAAGTGTGTTAATGTATGCGTACTAACAGGGATATAAGGAAGTGTGTTAATGCATGCGTACTAACAGGGATATAAGGAAGTGTGTTAATGTATGCGTAACTAACAGGGAAATAAGGAAGTGTGTTAATGTATGCGTACTAACAGGGATATAAGGAAGTGTGTTAATGCATGCGTACTAACAGGGATATAAGGAAGTGTGTTAATGCATGTGTAACTAACAGGGATATAAGGAAGTGTGTTAATGCATGCGTACTAACAGGGATATAAGGAAGTGTGTTAATGCATGCGTAACTAACAGGGATATAAGGAAGTGTGTTAATGCATGCGTACTAACAGGGATATAAGGAAGTGTGTTAATGTTTGTGTAACAAACAGGGATCTAAGGAAGTGTGTTCATGTATGTGTAACTAACAGGGATATAAGGAAGTGTGTTAATGCATGCGTACTAACAGGGATATAAGGAAGTGTGTTAATGTATGTGTAACTAACAGGGATATAAGGAAGAGTGTTAATGTATGTGTAACTAACAGGGATATAAGGAAGTGTGTTAATGCATGCGTACTAACAGGGATATAAGGAAGTATGTTAATGCATGCGTACTAACAGTGATATAAGGAAGTGTGTTAATGCATGTGTACTAACAGGGATATAAGGAAGTGTGTTAATGTATGTGTAACTAACAGGGATATAAGGAAGTGTGTTAATGCATGCGTAACTAACAGGGATATAAGGAAGTGTGTTAATGCATGCGTACTAACAGGGATATAAGGAAGTGTGTTAATGTATGCGTACTAACAGGGATATAAGGAAGTGTGTTAATGCATGCGTACTAACAGGGATATAAGGAAGTGTGTTAATGTATGCGTAACTAACAGGGAAATAAGGAAGTGTGTTAATGCATGCGTACTAACAGGGATATAAGGAAGTGTGTTAATGTATGCGTAACTAACAGGGATATAAGGAAGTGTGTTAATGCATGCGTACTAACAGGGATATAAGGAAGTGTGTTAATGCATGCGTACTAACAGGGATATAAGGAAGTGTGTTAATGCATGTGTAACTAACAGGGATATAACGAAGTGTGTTAATGCATGCGTACTAACAGGGATATAAGGAAGTGTGTTAATGCATGCGTACTAACAGGGATATAAGGAAGTGTGTTAATGTTTGTGTAACTAACAGGGATCTAAGGAAGTGTGTTAATGTATGTGTAACTAACAGGGATATAAGGAAGTGTGTTAATGCATGCGTACTAACAGGGATATAAGGAAGTGTGTTAATGTATGTGTAACTAACAGGGATATAAGGAAGTGTGTTAATGTATGTGTAACTAACAGGGATATAAGGAAGTGTGTTAATGCATGCGTACTAACAGGGATATAAGGAAGTGTGTTAATGCATGCGTACTAACAGTGATATAAGGAAGTGTGTTAATGCATGTGTACTAACAGGGATATAAGGAAGTGTGTTAATGTATGTGTAACTAACAGGGATATAAGGAAGTGTGTTAATGCATGCCTAACTAACAGGGATATAAGGAAGTGTGTTAATGCATGCATACTAACAGGGATATAAGGAAGTGTGTTAATGCATGCGTACTAACAGGGATATAAGGAAGTGTGTTAATGCATGCGTACTAACAGGGATATAAGGAAGTGTGTTAATGTATGTGTAACTAACAGGGATATAAGGAAGTGTGTTAATGCATGCGTACTAACAGGGATATAAGGAAGTGTGTAATGCATGCGTAACTAACAGGGATATAAGGAAGTGTGTTAATGCATGTGTAACTAACGGGGATATAAGGAAGTGTGTTAATGCATGCGTACTAACAGGGATATAAGGAAGTGTGTTAATGCATGTGTAACTAACAGGGATATAAGGAAGTGTGTTAATGCATGCGTACTAACAGGGATATAAGGAAGTGTGTTAATGCATGCCTAACTAACAGGGATATAAGGAAGTGTGTTAATGTATGTGTAACTAACAGGGATATAAGGAAGTGTGTTAATGCATGCGTACTAACAGGGATATAAGGAAGTGTGTTAATGCATGCGTACTAACAGTGATATAAGGAAGTGTGTTAATGCATGCGTACTAACAGGGATATAAGGAAGTGTGTTAATGCATGCGTACTAACAGGGATATAAGGAAGTGTGTTAATGCATGCGTACTAACAGGGATATAAGGAAGTGTGTTAATGTATGTGTAACTAACAGGGATATAAGGAAGTGTGTTAATGCATGTGTAACTAACAGGGATATAAGGAAGTGTGTTAATGTATGTGTACTAACAGGGATATAAGGAAGTGTGTTAATGTATGTGTAACTAACAGGGATATAAGGAAGTGTGTTAATGTATGTGTAACTAACAGGGATATAAGGAAGTGTGTTAATGCATGCGTACTAACAGGGATATAAGGAAGTGTGTTAATGCATGTGTAACTAACAGGGATATAAGGAAGTGTGTTAATGTATGTGTAACTAACAGGGATATAAGGAAGTGTGTTAATGCATGCGTACTAACAGGGATATAAGGAAGTGTGTTAATGCATGCGTAACTAACAGGGATATAAGGAAGTGTGTTAATGCATGCGTAACTAACAGGGATATAAGGAAGTGTGTTAATGCATGCGTAACTAACAGGGATATAAGGAAGTGTGTTAATGTATGTGTAACTAACAGGGATATAAGGAAGTGTGTTAATGCATGCGTACTAACAGGGATATAAGGAAGTGTGTTAATGCATGTGTAACTAACAGGGATATAAGGAAGTGTGTTAATGTATGTGTAACTAACAGGGATATAAGGAAGTGTGTTAATGCATGCCTAACTAACAGGGATATAAGGAAGTGTGTTAATGCATGCGTACTAACAGGGATATAAGGAAGTGTGTTAATGCATGCGTACTAACAGGGATATAAGGAAGTGTGTTAATGCATGCCTAACTAACAGGGATATAAGGAAGTGTGTTAATACATGCGTACTAACAGGGATATAAGGAAGTGTGTTAATGCATGCGTACTAACAGGGATATAAGGAAGTGTGTTAATGCATGCGTACTAACAGGGATATAAGGAAGTGTGTTAATGCATGCGTACTAACAGGGATATAAGGAAGTGTGTTAATGCATGCCTAACTAACAGGGATATAAGGAAGTGTGTTAATGCATGCTTACTAACAGGGATATAAGGAAGTGTGTTAATGCATGTGTAACTAACAGGGATATAAGGAAGTGTGTTAATGTATGTGTAACTAACAGGGATATAAGGAAGTGTGTTAATGCATGCGTAACTAACAGGGATATAAGGAAGTGTGTTAATGCATGCGTAACTAACAGGGATATAAGGAAGTGTGTTAATGCATGCGTAACTAACAGGGATATAAGGAAGTGTGTTAATGCATGCGTAACTAACAGGGATATAAGGAAGTGTGTTAATGCATGCCTAACTAACAGGGATATAAGGAAGTGTGTTAATGCATGCCTAACTAACAGGGATATAAGGATGTGTGTTAATGCATGCGTACTAACAGGGATATAAGGAAGTGTGTTAATGCATGCATACTAACAGGGATATAAGGAAGTGTGTTAATGCATGCGTACTAACAGGGATATAAGGAAGTGTGTTAATGCATGTGTAACTAACAGGGATACAAGAAAGTGTGTTAATGCATGCGTACTAACAGGGATATAAGGAAGTGTGTTAATGCATGCGTACTAACAGGGATATAAGGAAGTGTGTTAATGCATGCCTAACTAACAGGGATATAAGGAAGTGTGTTAATGCATGCTTACTAACAGGGATATAAGGAAGTGTGTTAATGCATGTGTAACTAACAGGGATATAAGGAAGTGTGTTAATGTATGTGTACTAACAGGGATATAAGGAAGTGTGTTAATGCATGCGTAACTAACAGGGATATAAGGAAGTGTGTTAATGCATGCGTAACTAACAGGGATATAAGGAAGTGTGTTAATGCATGCGTAACTAACAGGGATATAAGGAAGTGTGTTAATGCATGCGTAACTAACAGGGATATAAGGAAGTGTGTTAATGCATGCTAACTAACAGGGATATAAGGAAGTGTGTTAATGCATGCCTAACTAACAGGGATATAAGGAAGTGTGTTAATGCATGCGTACTAACAGGGATATAAGGAAGTGTGTTAATGCATGCGTAACTAACAGGGATATAAGGAAGTGTGTTAATGCATGCGTAACTAACAGGGATATAAGGAAGTGTGTTAATGCATGCGTACTAACAGGGATATAAGGAAGTGTGTTAATGCATGCGTACTAACAGGGATATAAGGAAGTGTGTTAATGCATGTGTAACTAACAGGGATACAAGAAAGTGTGTTAATGCATGCGTACTAACAGGGATATAAGGAAGTGTGTTAATGCATGCGTACTAACAGGGATATAAGGAAGTGTGTTAATGCATGCATACTAACAGGGATATAAGGAATTGTGTTAATGCATGCTTACTAACAGGGATATAAGGAAGTGTGTTAATGCATGCGTACTAACAGGGATATAAGGAAGTATGTTAATGTATGTGTAACTAACAGGGATATAAGGAAGTGTGTTAATGCATGCGTACTAACAGGGATATAAGGAAGTGTGTTAATGCATGCGTACTAACAGGGATATAAGGAAGTGTGTTAATGCATGAGTACTAACAGGGATATAAGGAAGTGTGTTAATGCATGCGTACTAACAGGGATATAAGGAAGTGTGTTAATGTATGTGTAACTAACAGGGATATAAGGAAGTGTGTTAATGCATGCGTAACTAACAGGGATATAAGGAAGTGTGTTAATGCATGCGTACTAACAGGGATATAAGGAAGTGTGATAATGTATGTGTAACTAACAGGGATATAAGGAAGTGTGTTAATGCATGCGTACTAACAGGGATATAAGGAAGTGTGTTAATGCATGCGTACTAACAGGGATATAAGGAAGTGTGTTAATGCATGCGTACTAACAGGGATATAAGGAAGTGTGTTAATGTATGTGTAACTAACAGGGATATAAGGAAGTGTGTTAATGCATGCGTAACTAACAGGGATATAAGGAAGTGTGTTAATGCATGCCTAACTAACAGGGATATAAGGATGTGTGTTAATGCATGCCTAACTAACAGGGATATAAGGATGTGTGTTAATGCATGCGTACTAACAGGGATATAAGGAAGTGTGTTAATGCATGCCTAACTAACAGGGATATAAGGAAGTGTGTTAATGCATGCCTAACTAACAGGGATATAAGGATGTGTGTTAATGCATGCGTACTAACAGGGATATAAGGAAGTGTGTTAATGCATGCGTACTAACAGGGATATAAGGAAGTGTGTTAATGCATGCGTAACTAACAGGGATATAAGGAAGTGTGTTAATGTATGTGTAACTAACAGGGATATAAGGAAGTGTGTTAATGCATGCGTACTAACAGGGATATAAGGAAGTGTGTTAATGCATGCGTACTAACAGGGATATAAGGAAGTGTGTTAATGCATGCCTAACTAACAGGGATATAAGGAAGTGTGTTAATGCATGCCTAACTAACAGGGATATAAGGATGTGTGTTAATGCATGCGTACTAACAGGGATATAAGGAAGTGTGTTAATGCATGCGTACTAACAGGGATATAAGGAAGTGTGTTAATGCATGCGTAACTAACAGGGATATAAGGAAGTGTGTTAATGTATGTGTAACTAACAGGGATATAAGGAAGTGTGTTAATGTATGTGTAACTAACAGGGATATAAGGAAGTGTGTTAATGCATGCGTACTAACAGGGATATAAGGAAGTGTGTTAATGCATGCGTACTAACAGGGATATAAGGAAGTGTGTTAATGCATGTGTAACTAACAGGGATATAAGGAAGTGTGTTAATGCATGCGTAACTAACAGGGATATAAGGAAGTGTGTTAATGCATGCGTAACTAACAGGGATATAAGGAAGTGTGTTAATGCATGCCTAACTAACAGGGATATAAGGAAGTGTGTTAATGCATGCGTACTAACAGGGATATAAGGAAGTGTGTTAATGCATGCGTACTAACAGGGATATAAGGAAGTGTGTTAATGCATGCGTACTAACAGGGATATAAGGAAGTGTGTTAATGCATGCGTACTAACAGGGATATAAGGAAGTGTGTTAATGCATGCGTACTAACAGGGATATAAGGAAGTGTGTTAATGCATGCGTACTAACAGGGATATAAGGAAGTGTGTTAATGCATGTGTAACTAACAGGGATACAAGAAAGTGTGTTAATGCATGCGTACTAACAGGGATATAAGGAAGTGTGTTAATGTATGTGTAACTAACAGGGATATAAGGAAGTGCGTTAATGCATGCATAACTAACAGGGATATAAGGAAGTGTGTTAATGTATGTGTAACTAACAGGGATATAAGGAAGTGTGTTAATGCATGCATAACTAACAGGGATATAAGGAAGTGTGTTAATGCATGCATAACTAACAGGGATATAAGGAAGTGTGTTAATGTATGTGTAATTAACAGGGATATAAGGAAGTGTGTTAATGCATGCGTACTAACAGGGATATAAGGAAGTGTGTTAATGCATGCGTACTAACAGGGATATAAGGAAGTGTGTTAATGCATGCGTACTAACAGGGATATAAGGAAGTGTGTTAATGCATGCGTACTAACAGGGATATAAGGAAGTGTGTTAATGTATGTGTAACTAACAGGGATATAAGGAAGTGTGTTAATGCATGCGTACTAACAGGGATATAAGGAAGTGTGTTAATGTATGTGTAACTAACAGGGATATAAGGAAGTGTGTTAATGCATGCCTAACTAACAGGGATATAAGGATGTGTGTTAATGCATGCGTACCAGCAGGGATATAAGGAAGTGTGTTAATGCATGCGTACTAACAGAGATATAAGGAAGTGTGTTAATGCATGTGTAACTAACAGGGATACAAGGAAGTGTGTTAATGCATGCGTACTAACAGGGATATAAGGAAGTGTGTTAATGCATGCGTACTAACAGGGATATAAGGAAGTGTGTTAATGCATGCGTAACTAACAGGGATATAAGGAAGTGTGTTAATGTATGTGTAACGAACAGGGATATAAGGAAGTCTGTTAATGTATGTGTACTAACAGGGATATAAGGAAGTGTGTTAATGTATGTGTACTAACAGGGATATAAGGAAGTGTGTTAATGCATGCCTAACTAACAGGGATATAAGGAAGTGTGTTAATGTATGTGTAACTAACAGGGATATAAGGAAGTGTGTTAATGTATGTGTACTAACAGGGATATAAGGAAGTGTGTTAATGCATGCGTACTAACAGGGATATAAGGAAGTGTGTTAATGCATGGTAACTAACAGGGATATAAGGAAGTGTGTTAATGCATGCGTACTAACAGGGAATAAGGAAGTGTGTTAATGCATGCGTACTAACAGGGATATAAGGAAGTGTGTTAATGCATGCGTACTAACAGGGATATAAGGAAGTGTGTTAATGTATGTGTAACTAACAGGGATATAAGGAAGTGTGTTAATGCATGCGTAACTAACAGGGATATAAGGAAGTGTGATAATGTATGTGTAACTAACAGGGATTTCAGGAAGTGTGTTAATGCATGCGTACTAACAGGGATATAAGGAAGTGTGTTAATGCATGCGTACTAACAGGGATATAAGGAAGTGTGTTAATGTATGTGTAACTAACAGGGATATAAGGAAGTGTGATAATGCATGCGTACTAACAGGGATATCAGGAAGTGTGTTAATGCATGCGTACTAACAGGGATATAAGGAAGTGTGATAATGTATGTGTAACTAACAGGGATTTCAGGAAGTGTGTTAATGCATGCGTACTAACAGGGATATAAGGAAGTGTGTTAATGCATGCGTACTAACAGGGATATAAGGAAGTGTGTTAATGCATGCGTACTAACAGGGATATAAGGAAGTGTGTTAATGTATGTGTAACTAACAGGGATATAAGGAAGTGTGTTAATGCATGCGTACTAACAGGGATATAAGGAAGTGTGTTAATGCATGCGTAACTAACAGGGATATAAGGAAGTGTGTTAATGTATGTGTAACTAACAGGGATATAAGGAAGTGTGTTAATGCATGCGTACTAACAGGGATATAAGGAAGTGTGTTAATGCATGCGTACTAACAGGGATATAAGGAAGTGTGTTAATGCATGCGTACTAACAGGGATATAAGGAAGTGTGTTAATGCATGCGTAACTAACAGGGATATAAGGAAGTGTGTTAATGCATGCGTAACTAACAGGGATATAAGGAAGTGTGTTAATGCATGTGTAACTAACAGGGATATAAGGAAGTGTGTTAATGCATGCGTACTAACAGGGATATAAGGAAGTGTGTTAATGCATGCGTACTAACAGGGATATAAGGAAGTGTGTTAATGCATGCGTACTAACAGGGATATAAGGAAGTGTGTTAATGCATGCGTAACTAACAGGGATATAAGGAAGTGTGTTAATGCATGTGTAACTAACAGGGATATAAGGAAGTGTGTTAATGCATGCGTAACTAACAGGGATATAAGGAAGTGTGTTAATGCATGTGTAACTAACAGGGATATAAGGAAGTGTGTTAATGCATGTGTACTAACAGGGATATAAGGAAGTGTGTTAATGCATGCGTACTAACAGGGATATAAGGAAGTGTGTTAATGCATGCGTAACTAACAGGGATATAAGGAAGTGTGTTAATGCATGCGTACTAACAGGGATATAAGGAAGTGTGTTAATGCATGTGTAACTAACAGGGATATAAGGAAGTGTGTTAATGCATGCGTACTAACAGGGATATACGGAAGTGTGTTAATGCATGCGTAACTAACAGGGATATAAGGAAGTGTGTTAATGCATGTGTACCAACAGGGATATAAGGAAGTGTGTTAATGCATGCGTACAAACAGGGATATAAGGAAGTGTGTTAATGCATGCCTAACTAACAGGGATATAAGGAAGTGTGTTAATGTATGTGTAACTAACAGGGATATAAGGAAGTGTGTTAATGCATGCGTAACTAACAGGGATATAAGGAAGTGTGTTAATGCATGCGTACTAACAGGGATATAAGGAAGTGTGTTAATGTATGTGTACTAACCGGGATATAAGGAAGTATGTTAATGCATGCGTACTAACAGGGATATAAGGAAGTGTGTTAATGCATGTGTAACTAACAGGGATATAAGGAAGTGTGTTAATGCATGCGTACTAACAGGGATATAAGGAAGTGTGTTAATGCATGCGTACTAACAGGGATATAAGGAAGTGTGTTAATGCATGCGTACTAACAGGGATATAAGGAAGTGTGTTAATGCATGTGTAACTAACAGGGATATAAGGAAGTGTGTTAATGTGTGCGTAACACAGGGATATAAGGTAAACCTGAGAGATTTTGTTGCAAAAAACTGTTGGGAGTTTGTATTGCGGAAATTAGCGAAAGCCGTACCCGTGTTTGCAGCACCGCCTTATTACCCCTTGTTCCAAATTTAAAGAGAACCCACAGACATAGAGAAATGGCAATGAAGGCAATGGAACGCCTTATGAACCCTCAAGAATTCGTGGTCGCAGTGACCAGCAGAGTAGGACAGTGTCCCGTTTGGGAAGAAGAGATTAGGAAGTACCTCAAAGGGAAGGGATGGCCCCTTTGGAGTGAATTTTGTGCAAATGAGGAAACAGGTCCCGGGAGTATAGGACATACATAGAACATAGAACATAGAACATAGAACGATACAGCGCAGTACAGGCCCTTCGGCCCTCGATGTTGCACCGACATGGAAAAAATCTAAAGGCCATCTAACCTACACTATGCCCTTATCATCCATATGCTTATCCAATAAATTTTTAAATGCCCTCAATGTTGGCGAGTTCACTACTGTTGCAGGTAGGGCATTCCACGGCCTCACCA
Organism: Scyliorhinus canicula; assembly: GCF_902713615.1. Taxonomy (NCBI): domain Eukaryota; kingdom Metazoa; phylum Chordata; class Chondrichthyes; order Carcharhiniformes; family Scyliorhinidae; genus Scyliorhinus; species Scyliorhinus canicula. Next base: position 1,547,393 of record NC_052147.1, read on the forward strand.
CTCTTTGCGTAAAAAACCCACCTCTGACCTCTGTCCTATATCTATTACCCCTCAATTTAAGGCTATGTCCCCTCGTGCTAGCCACCTCCATCCGCGGGAGAAGGCTCTCGCTGTCCACCCTATCTAACCCTCTGATCATTTTGTATGCCTCTATTAAGTCACCTCTTAACCTTCTTCTCTCTAACGAAAACAACCTCAAGTCCATCAGCCTTTCCTCATAAGATTTTCCCTCCATACCAGGCAACATCCTGGTAAATCTCCTCTGCACCCGTTCCAAAGCTTCCACGTCCTTCCTATAATGAGGCGACCAGAACTGTACGCAATACTCCAAATGCGGCCGTACTAGAGTTTTGTACAACTGCAACATGACCTCATGGCTCCGGAACTCAATCCCTCTACCAATAAAGGCCAACACACCATAGGCCTTCTTCACAACCCTATCAACCTGGGTGGCAACTTTCAGGGATCTATGTACATGGACACCGAGATCCCTCTGCTCATCCACACTACCAAGAATTTTACCATTAGCCAAATATTCCGCATTTCTGTTATTCTTTCCAAAGTGAATCACCTCACACTTCTCCACATTAAACTCCATTTGCCACCTCTCAGCCCAGCTCTGCAGCTTATCTATGTCCCTCTGTAACCTGCAACATCCTTCCGCACTGTCTACAACTCCACCGACTTTAGTGTCGTCTGCAAATTTACTCACCCATCCTTCTGCGCCCTCCTCTAGGTCATTTATAAAAATGACAAACAGCAACGGCCCCAGAACAGATCCTTGTGGTACGCCACTCGTAACTGAACTCCATTCTGAACATTTCCCATCAACTACCACTCTCTGTCTTCTTTCAACTAGCCAATTTCTGATCCACATCTCTAAATCACCCTCAATCCCCAGCCTCCGTATTTTCTGCAATAGACGACCGTGGGGAACCTTATCAAACGCTTTACTGAAATCCATATACACCACATCAACTGCTCTACCCTCGTCAACCTGTTCAGTCACCTTCTCAAAGAACTCGATAAGGTTTGTGAGGCATGACCTACCCTTCACAAAACCATGCTGACTGTCCCTAATCATATTATTCCTATCTAGATGATTATAAATTGTATCTTTTATAATCCTCTCCAAGACTTTACCCACCACAGACGTTAGGCTCACCGGCCTATAGTTACCGGGGTTATCTTTACTCCCCTTCTTGAACAAAGGGACCACATTTGCTATCCTCCAGTCCTCTGGCACTATTCCTGTAGCCAATGATGACCTAAAAATCAAAGCCAAAGGCTCAGCAATCTCTTCCCTGGCTTCCCAGAGAATCCTAGGATAAATCCCATCTGGCCCCGGGGACTTATCTATTTTCACCTTGTCCAGAATTGCCAACACTTCTTCCCTACGCACCTCAATGCCATCTATTCTAATAGCCTGGGTCTCAGCATTCTCCTCCACAATATTATCTTTTTCTTGAGTGAATACTGACGAAAAGTATTCATTTAGTATCTCGCTTATCTCCTCAGCCTCCACACACAACTTCCCACCACTGTCCTTGACTGGCCCTACTCTTACCCTAGTCATTCTTTTATTCCTGACATACCTATAGAAAGCTTTTGGGTTTTCCTTGATCCTACCTGCCAAAGACTTCTCATGTCCCCTCCTTGCTCGTCTCAGCTCTCTCTTTAGATCCTTCCTCGCTTCCTTGTAACTATCAAGCGCCCCAACTGAAACTTCATGCCTCATCTTCACATAGGCCTCCTTCTTCCTCTTAACAAGTGATTCCACTTCTTTGGTAAACCACGGTTCCCTCGCTCGACCCCTTCCTCCCTGCCTGACTGGTACGTACTTATCAAGAACATGCAATAGCTGTTCCTTGAACAAGCTCCACATATCCAGTGTGCCCAACCCTTGCAGCCTACTTCTCCAACCAACACATCCTAAGTCATGTCTAATGGCATCATAATTGCCCTTCCCCCAGCTATAACTCTTGCCCTGCGGGGTATACTTATCCCTTTCCATCATTAATGTAAAGGTCACCGAATTGTGGTCACTGTTTCCAAAGTGCTCACCTACCTCCAAATCTAACACCTGGCCTGGTTCATTACCCAAAACCAAATCCAATGTGGCCTCGCCTCTTGTTGGCCTGTCAACATATTGTGTCAGGAAACCCTCCTGCACACATTGTACAAAGAATGACCCATCTAATGTACTCGAACTATATCTTTTCCAGTCAATATTTGGAAAGTTAAAGTCTCCCATAACAACTACCCTGTTACTTTCGCTCTTTTCCAGAATCATCTTCGCCATCCTTTCCTCTACATCCCTAGAACTATTAGGTGGCCTATAGAAAACTCCCAACAGGGTGACCTCTCCTTTCCTGTTTCTAACCTCAGCCCATACTACCTCAGAAGAAGAGTCCCCATCTAGCATCCTTTCCACCACCGTAATACTGTCCTTGACTAGCAGCGCCACACCTCCCCCTCTTTTGCCCCCTTCTCTGAGCTTACTAAAACACCTAAACCCCGGAACCTGCAACAACCATTCCTGTCCCTGCTCTATCCATGTCTCTGAAATGGCCACAACATCGAAGTCCCAGGTACCAACCCATGCTGCCAGTTCCCCTACCTTATTTCGTATACTCCTGGCATTGAAGTAGACACACTTCAAACCACCTACCTGAACACTGGCACCCTCCTGCGAAGTCAAATCTGTGCTCCTGACCTCTATACTCTCAATCTCCCGTACCCCAAAACTACAATCCAGGTTCCCATGCCCCTACTTGGTGGGAGAACCTGACCGAGATCCACAAGAAGAGCTTAGGGAAAGCTCGCAAGCTGATGGCAATCGTGTCCTGTCTGCCACAATTGCGAGGCACAGAGGAGGTTGTTCGGACGCTCCGTAAAGAGATAGATGAGAGGAATAGGATGAGTAAAGTCGATGTAAGCGACATCGAGAAGGAGAACATAGAGTTAAGAGGGAAGTTGGCAGCAAGAGACAGAGAGGTGGATGATGCTAAGAGGGCACACCAGTCTTGGCTGGCACACTTAAGCAGCTTCCAGACCCAATATGATAAGGCCTACCAGGACACACAATGTGCGGTCCTGGTAAGAGAAGAAACAGAACAACAGGTAGAGGCATTGCAGAAGCAGTGCAGCGATTTAAAGGCAGCCCTATTAGCACTCCATGCTTCCACCACGGAACAAAGGCAGAGCTCGGTAGATCATGCAAAGTGCCGGAAGCAGATTGCAGAATTGCAATCCCTGCTTTCAGTCCAGAATGGATTCCAAAGCACATTTGGATCCCAATTAAATGAGGAAAACGGCCCCAATTGGCAAGAGTTAAATGAAACAGCCCATAGATACGTATATGGAGCATGTACGCAGGAGAAGCCCCAGAAAAGAAGAGCACCCGAATCCTGGATGGACTCGAATCCTGATCTCTCACGCCACAGAGGCAGGACAGAGAGCTTGTGCGAATTATGACCCCTCAGAAGAGGCCCACAATGAAAAATGGGTTTTAAAAAGGTTGTCCCGCGCTTGGGAGCAATCTGTTCAGAATAAAACAGCATTTAGGAAACCCGATGAAGAGCAGGCAGAGGCAGATATACATGCAGTAAAAACGCACCAGAACCCCGCATGGGTAAATGAAGGTAGGAACAGCCCACCCCAGAAATCTCAGGAATGTTATAACTGTGGTCAATTAGGACACTTTGCATGAGAGTGCAACGCCCCACAGAAAGCACAGAGAGGCCAACAGACAGGCACCCTAAATAGGAATAGGGCAAAGCCTATTCACAGCGTTAGTGCCCGTTCAGACCGGGCAGACATGAACGGAACAGACTGACGGTGTTCGGGCTCCCCAACTTGGGTCTGCGACACCCTTTGGGATAGATCCGGCCGACCGGTCGCAGCTGGCAGAGTCCGGGGTCAGCCCGGTGAATTTCTTTGGGATACAGGAGGGTTCCGCACCACACTCAATTCCTCCACCATGTTTCAGAAAGACACGTGGCCCACTACAGACACCATCACTCTCAGCGGCTTTACAGGCCACTCACAGCAGGGACACATCACAGCCCCTGGATCCATTCAGATCGGCAATATTACAACCAAACAAGTGTTAGTTGATCTACCCCACACAGCAGAACACATTTTGGGAATTGATTTCATTAGCTCCCACAATCTTTCATTCGATCCAGTAAACAAATGTGTCTGGAGAATGGCAAAGGCAGCAAGAGCCCCCGCCACGCTCACAGTAGGAGATTAGCCTAATAGGATCAGCGCAGTTGGTGAATACTGGTTTGATCTGAGCACAATTAACACAGACAAGCAGGTTAGGGCAGTTCTGCAGGAAAACAAAGCAGCATTTGCACATCATAAGCACGACTGTGGCAGAATGGCTGGCTCTGTGCAGATTACAGGTCCTGACTCCAGACCCCAGAAACAGTACGGATTTCCCCAGGAAGCAGAGGGAGAAATCTCAAAGGTTACAGACAGCTTATTAGAACAGGGCGTACTAAGATCAGTAGCCTCCACTAATAATGCCCCGATTTGGCCAGTAAGAAAACCCGATGGATCATGGCGACTGACCATTGATTACCGGGAACTCAACAAAGTGACCCCAGCCGCAGCCCCCACTGTAGCCACAAGTCCCGAGACCATGCTCAAACAGGGACTCCAGTTACAATACTTTACGGTTTTGGACATCAGTAATGGATTCTGGTCCATTAAATTGGCTAAAGCGTGCCAGTATAAATTTCCCTTCACATTTAAAGGTCAGCAGTACACGTGGACATGCCTCCCACAAGGATTCCACAACTCCCCCTCCATTTTCCACAGGCAGCTGGCAAATGGTTTATCTAGATTTTCTCGCCCCGAATGTCTGGTCCAGTATGTAGACGACCTGTTACTGCAGACAGACACAAAGGCAGAGCACATCTCACTTCTGTCAGAACACCTAGGGCTCCTGCAGCAGATTGGATGTAAAGTTAACCCCAAAAAGGCCCACATTTTGGAAGACAAGGTGATATATTTGGGAACAATTATCACGCACGGTAAACGCGAGATCGAGCACAAAAGGAGTGACTCGATTGTCAAATTACCCCTTCCCCAAAATGTCTCAGCCCTCTGGTCGTTCTTAGGACTGGTTGGCTACTGTCGAAACCACATAGACAATTTCGCCACTAAAGCAGCGCCCCTATCCGACCTTCTGAAAAAAAAGGCACCTTGGGAATGGCTTCCGCAGCGTACGGATGCTGTGGATGCTTTAAAACGCGCACTCATCGCAGCCCCCGCACTACAGGTTCCAGACCCACTCTCCCCCTACGCTATAGAGGTAGCACAGACCGAACCCTTTCGGCCGTGCTCCTCTAGGAACGGCACGAACAGTTAAGACCCGTGGCATACGCATTAAGAGTTTTGGATCCGGTGGAGCAGGGAATTTCTGCCTGTGAAAGGCACCTGCTCGCAGGTTTCTGGGCAGTTCAGTATTTTTCGTACATTACAGGACTCAACCCCATCACAATCCTCACAGAACACACCCCTACACAGCTATTATTAGACGGATGACTTAAGGATGTCACAGTCAGCCAGATCCGAGCAGCCAGATGGACCCTTCCTTTACAGGGAAGGGACATCACTGTTAAAAGGACTAAAACCCACACTTTCCTTGCCGACAACCTACAGTACCCAGGCACCCCTCATGAATGTGAGATTATCTCAACCCACCACAATACAGGCCCCTTCATTGCGAAAACACCTCCCAAGAAGATAGGTGGTTCACCCCAGAGACCCCAGCCCACAGACACGTGCGCACCCCTGAAGATATATGTGGATGGCTCCTCCACAGTATTAGACGGGAAACGCATAACAGGATGCAGGATTTATGTAGAGGACGCGCAGGGACGCGCCCTAGAAGAAATCTCATTAAAGCTACCAGGACACATAGACTCGCAGGCAGCAGAACTGGCAGCAATTGCTTATATAGTGGATCATCCCGATTCCTTTCCCAGCCCAGCAGACATATATTCGGACAGCCTCTATGTCTGTAACAGCCTAACAGAATTCCTACCCCTGTGGGAAGCAAGAGGATTTGTTTCCGCAGACGGAAAACCTCTACCTTCAGCTCCATTACTCCGCCACATTTTAAAACAGGCAAAGGACAGGACATACGCTATTGTAAAAGTTCGCAGTCACCACCGTTCTTCACCCCCTGGAAATGTAAAAGCTGACGCACTGGCTAAAGCAGGTTCCAGGCATGGTTATCTTTGGAACCCTCCTGAAAGCGCCCCAGTCCACGCAGTGTAGGTCTGACAGACCAACATCCAAGATTTAGAGCAGGCCCAGAAACACAATGGAAATCTCAGGGAGATTTTAAAGGGAAACTCCCCAGCACCGTACGATAAGTTTAGGAATTTTCTGCCCACACATGACGGTGTGATCCTGAAAGATAGTCTTTATGTAGTTCCTGAGCAGGACAGGAATCAACTCATTTGTTTGTTCCATGACAGTCATGGACACCAGGGAATTGAGCCCACTGTAGCCCACCTCAGGCAGCTCTGTTGGTGGCCAAATTTAAAAGCAGATATCACCCACTATGTTGAGAATTGCCTGATCTGTGCCCAGAACAATCCGGACAGATATGCAAAGAAGGCTCAATTTAGCCACACCCACCCCGTTAATGGCCCCTGGACCAACCTCCAGATTGATTTGATAGGACCCTTGCCCCCTTGCAGAAATGGTTACAAATATGTGTTGGTGGTCATCGACAAATTTACAAAATGGGTAGACGCATTCCCATCTAGAACTAATACGGCAAAGACCACAGCCAACATTCTGACCCACCACATCTTTACGAGATGGGGACTCCCCCGCAGCATAGAATCCGACCAAGGCTCCCATTTTACGGGACGCGTAATGAAAAACATCCTAACTATATTCGGCATTACCCAAACATTCCATATCACATACCACCCCCAGTCAAGCGGTATTGTCGAGACAATGAATTGGACCCTAAAAGCCACCCTCAGAAAGATGGTTCAACAGAACAACAGCACTTGGGACTCCCATTTGCTCTCATGTTTTTAAGAAACACGATTTCCACATCCACAGGTTTCACCCCCCACACTCTCATGACCGGACGCCCCATGAAAGGCACAGAATATTTATTGGGTATTGGATTTGACCAGTCCCGAAGTGACGGCCCTCACCCACAAGAACGCTGTGCGACAGCTTGTAGATAACGTTAAAGCGGCTCAGCTAGCAGCCGCAGTAAGATTAGGCACCAGAAAGAAACAGAGTAAGGCTTGTTTGGACAAGACAGTGCATGCGACTGAGTTTGCTGTAGGGCAGCAGGTTATGCTATCCCTGTACAACCCCAGCACATTCCTGTCACCCAAATACACACGTCCGTACTCCATTTCGGACAAAGTAAGCCCCTCTGTCTACAAGATAAAGTACCCCAACGGAAAGTCTGCGTGGTTTCATATTAACCAACTCAAGGCTTATGGCTCACAGTCCAACCACGCCCACCACATCCTGCTCACCGCAGCAGACAGTCTCGCCCCGCCCACAGGAAACGCCTTCCTACCCTCCCCCAGCCAGTCCAGCCCATCCACAGACACGACCTTGACTCCGCCCCAGAACTCTAGACTCCGCTCCGGAACTCTAGACTCCGCCCCAGAACTCTAGACTCCGCCCCAGAACTCTAGACTCCGCCCTGGAACTCTAGACTCCGCCCCGGAACTCTAGACTCCGCCCCGGAACTCTAGACTCCGCCCCGGAACTCTAGACTCCGCCCTGGAACTCTAGACTCCGCCCCGGAACTCTAGACTCCGCCCCAGAACTCTAGACTCCGCCCCGGAACTCTAGACTCCGCCCCGGAACTCTAGACTCCGCCCCGGAACTCTAGACTCCGCCCTGGAACTCTAGACTCCGCCGCAGAATGCCCACAAGCAGCAGCAGCAGCGACAGCGACAGTGACACAGACGACAGCCACAGCACACCTCCCTACCGTCCCCCTGCAACAGGCCCCACTCCCAGCGACTCTGAACACAACTCAAGTGATCCCTTCCTGATCACATTCCTTAACACCCCACACCCACCACCCCCGCCCCATGATGACGACCCCGACTCCGTTAGCTCCGAACTCGACACATGTTTTTGGCACCCGTGAAAATCCGTTCAGGCTCATCTGGAACGATGAGATGGACCCCAACTCACACCAAGCAGCCTTGGCGACCCTCATCCATACGAGAGTATGGCAGCCGGGAGAAGAGGGTGACGTTGAGTCTGACTCCCACCACACGAATCCCTTTGTGACCCTGTTCGCAACAGAAACCTGAGGTGTCCTAATGATGTTTTAAAAAGGAACCGCTTGGGAGAAACGGTGTCCTTTCTGATGGAACCTGCACGATATTCGTTGCATGTTTGTTTGTTTGTGTTTGTCAAATGTTCTTTGTTTCAGTTTCAACAGCTTTCCACAGCCCCACGCCAAGTTTGTCCGCAGGTACCTCTGAGAACTTACCGGCCAGCTTCTCAGCCGAAACCTCTGAGAACTTACCGGCCAGCTTCTCAGCCGAAACCTCTGAGAACTTACCGGCCAGCTTCTCAGCCGAAACCTCTGAGAACTTACCGGCCAGCTTCTCAGCCGAAACCTCTGAGAACTTACCGGCCAGCTTCTCAGCCGAAACCTCTGAGAACTTACCGGCCAGCTTCTCAGCCGAGACCGCTGAGAACTTACCGGCCAGCTTCTCAGCCGAAACCTCTGAGAACTTACCGGCCAGCTTCTCAGCCGAAACCTCTGAGAACTTACCGGCCAGCTTCTCAGCCGAAACCTCTGAGAACTTACCGGCCAGCTTCTCAGCCGAAACCTCTGAGACCTTACCGGCCAGCTTCTCAGCCGAAACCTCTGAGAACTTACCGGCCAGCTTCTCAGCCGAGACCTCTGAGAACTTACCGGCCAGCTTCTCAGCCGAAACCTCTGAGAACTTACCGGCCAGCTTCTCAGCCGAAACCTCTGAGAACTTGCCAGAACCCAATTCATAACCGCTCTTCTGGTTTGACGGTAGAGACATTACTGCAACCCCCCCCCCCCCCACGATGACTACATTCTTGCCCGTTCTTATCGGTTACTCAGGCAGTGGAGAATCGGCCCCCGCCCTGCCTGAGGACCCCCCCTTCTGGTCAGCCAAGCTCGGGGTAGAGCACAGCCCGCCCTACCTGGGGATTCCATCCAATTCTTACCCATACGCACCTCATTTCGGCTCTTTTGGTTCAAAAGTTTTTGTTTTGTTTTAAGGTAACCCTTCGGTTGCTTCCCCCTCCTGCCATTTACATCCTCAAACATTGGGATGGTAAATCGCACAGACTGCGAGACGGCTCGCGCTGGGTCAGTATGTTTAAGAATGTCTGGTCCTGAAATTCGGTTTAAATAAACAATGAGGTAGTCACAGATGGTGACCAATTATAAAGGGGAATTGGCACTAAAGGTCAGACAGACTAACGCACGAGAGCTTAAGCAAGATAATAACAGAAATTATGCTTGTATCCACAGAATTCTAGAAGCTCCAAGAAAAGAAGAGAGAAGAGAAGATGAGGACGACCTCCATCTTTCTTTGTTGGATATTGTGTATTTGGTTGCGCGCGAACGCGAACCCCCTCACCCCCACCCCCCCAGGCCAGTCAATGATTCACTCCCCCATAGCACCCAGAGCCCAGTAACAACCAACAGCACCCCGACATGGTGTGATACGTTTATCACATGGTATTCCCTTTCGTATGTTGTCGAAACACTTCGAGCATTGGCGATACTCTGCAGCATCGTACAGACTATCCGCATGAAGGAATGGCAAAGGAGAGCCTACCGCTCTCGCACCCCGGTATACAGAATGAGATCTCCTATTTTCGGTTTCCACCAGGCCCCCGAACCCCTTGAGATGTAATAAAGAACTTTTGTTTTTGTTTGTGCGTCTTCATTTGTAAATAAAGAAATGTGTTCATTTGTGACCAGAAGATTGTAAAACTCTGCGTTTGACTGCCAAACCAGAGGAAGATTTGAATGTTTCTATTTGTACTGTTAGGAAGTTAGTGTTTGAATGATTTAAGTGAGAATAGTTTATTGAAGATAGTTAGAGGTTTCAGTTCTTGTTTGTAATGCATGTCCCTTTATGGCATAGCACCCCTTAGAATTGTTAGTTAAAAGTTTTATTGCATAGTTATGGTCAGTGTAGAGGCCAAGGAAGAGTGCTCACTGGGTCAGGGAATGAAGACACCGCAGTAATGTGATCCTTCACACTTCGCGTTGAGGATCACAAGGAGGGAGTGTAGCCACCTGGGGTTGGCCAGTTCCCGATTCCAAAATAGAGGCCCACAAAGAATACAGGGAAAATTGGCCAGGCACACGGAAACAGCAGGTGTAAGGTTTCCTGTGTATTAAGATTCGCAAAACCCAGACAGGACCGAAACCAATAGCCATCTACATACTAATGAGCAATCCCCAGGAACATTTAGATACATTGAAGCGATCAGGACCAGGACAGACTCCCCGGCGCCAGCGGGAGCCAGGACAAAGGAAGGCCAACGGACACATAGGGCCCGCCCAGCGATCAGGGAACAGCTCCAGTATCGGAGAAATCGATTGAAACGATTGGAACATGGTCCAATTAATTGGGCCCAGGTCCGGGGTCCGCCCACAAGGGCGCGAAACCCCTGGGGACTATAAAGTAGAGTCCCCAAGTTCAGTTCGATCTCTTGGCAGGTTCTCTCAGCAGCTCTAAAGAACTCTTGACCGTGACTCTCAGCAAGGAGAGACCTGCCTAGCAGCTGCACCAACCAAATAAGTCTCCAGTCAACGCACGCTATGAGATAGGCGCTCCTAGCTACTAATCCATACCAGCTTGAAACCTGCAAACTCAGAATCGAATGAAAGGCCATTGTTCCCGTGACCTGGTGGGCCATTCGAAAGCTAAGTATGGGCCTTTAGTTGTAGTGATAGTCTAGTAAGTAGAGTTTTATGCATGAGTAGTGATTGACGGTGTATAATAAATGTGTTTTGATTTGAAACTTACTAACTGGTGTATTGAGTTATTGATCAGCACTTGGCTTTGAACCTCGTGGTGGTATCAGAGAGATACCTGGCGACTCTAGAGCAAAGGTTATTAAAACAGAGCAATTAAGTAAAAGCATAACTAGCAACAGGGTGAATGTGGTGAACCACTGTGTGTACCTGTATTAGGGGATGTACGGTAGGACCTGCACTACAGGTTCGCCGGTAGCCCCTGCCGGCTAGCTACGCCCACAAGGAGCTGTATAAATATGCTACTCCTCCTGATCAGCCATTTGGCCAGCTGCAGCATGAGGCCACGCATCTGACTGCAATAAAGCCACAGTTGTACCAATCTGAGTCTTTCATGCAATTGATCGTGGATCAATATATAAATGAGAAGAAGTAGAACATTCAGCCTGTAGAGCAGAAACATCGCTGGTGGAATTTCTCTCGTGTTCCTGTCTGTCTCTGACAGGAGTGTGGTGACAAAAACTGCTCGGCAATCAACCCTTCTGTTCACTTGCAGAGGTCTTTATTGTCAAACACTCGGGAAGACTGAGCTGGCTCAGCTGATGGAGTGTTGGATCCCCTCCTCCGCGGTGGCCTTTAGAGAGAGGTGGGGGTCATGGTCTGGGAAATACTCTCTGTATTGCAGAGTTTCTTCTTCAGTGTATTTGGGAGGTGGAATATTTGGCTGACCAGGTGTGGGTTGATACAAGTTTTGTTTTGACAACATTCCAGGACAGGCCGAGCTCCTGTCTGTAGAATTGAAGAGATTGAGAGTGGTTTGAAATTCCAGTGCAGAATAGGAACTACACCAGGGGTGGGCAAACTACGGCCCGCGGGCCGCATGCGGCCCGCCAAAGGTCTTTATGCGGCCCACCAAGTCATTAAAAAAAAAAAAATTATTTAAAAAAAATTTTTTTTTTTTAATTTTTAATTTTTTTTAAAGGTTAATGAGGGGGGGCTGTTGGGTTACTTACTGGTATAGGGTGGATACGTTGACTTGAGTAGGGTGATCATTGCTCGGCACAACGTCGAGGGCCGAAGGGCCTGTTCTGTGCTCTACTGTTCTATGTTCTATATGAGGCGCCCAGAATCATAACCGGGTGAAGTAATTATTTTACTTAATATACTATGCGGCCCTTTAAAATTGTGAATTTCTGAATGTGGCCCTTGCACGGAAAAGTTTGCCCACCCCTGAACTACACTATAGCCATCCACACCCTGTAGATCACGTATGTCTATGGTAGTCAGTTTTTTTTTAAATTTAGAGTACCCAATTCATTTTTTTCCAATTAAGGGGCAATTTAGCGTGGCCAATCCACCTACCCTGCACATCTTTGGGTTGGGTGGGGACGAAACCCGCGCAGACACGGGGAGAATGTGCAAACTCCACACGGACAGTGACCCAGGACCGGGATCGAACCTGGGACCACGGTGCCGTGAGGCAGCAGTGCTAACCACTGTGCCATCGTGTTGCCCTTTATGGTAGTCAGTTTAGGTTTGACACACAGGCAACTGAGGTTAAAGAGTTTTCCATCTAAATACTTTTCACTGTACCTCGGTACACGTGACAATAAATCAAATCCAGTCCAATCCAAATGGAATGTTGGCCTGTATTTCAAAGGGAACGGAGCATAAAAATAGGGAAGTCTTATTAAAACTACACAAGGCACCAGTTAGACCACACCTGCAATACTGTGAACAGTTCCTTATCTAAGGAAGGATATACTGGCAGTGCAGACAGTCCAGATAAGGTTCACTCGGTTGATCCTGAGTAGGGAGGGATTTTCTTATGAGGAGAGGTTGAGTAGGTTGGACCTGTGCTCATTATAAGAGTTTAGAAGAATGATAGGTGACCTTATTGAGACATATCGGATTCTCGGGGGGTGCTTGACAGAGTAGATGCTGAGAGGTTGTTTCCCCTTGTGGGAGAGTCTCGGAGCAGAGGGCATCGTGTCGGAGTGAGGAGGTCGTCCATTTAAGTCAGAGATGAGGAGGAATTTCTTCTCTCAGAGGGGAGTGAATCTGTGGAATTCTTTACCACAGAGAGCTGTAGAGGCTGGGTCGTTAAGTATGTTCAAGTCCGAGATAGACAGATTGTTAATCAATGAGCGAATCAAGGGTTATGGGGATAAGGTAGGAAAGTGGATTGATGATTATATCAGATCAACCATGATCTCACTGGATGGCAGAGCAGGCTCGATGGCCGAATGGCCTCCTTCTGCTACTATAAAAGAGGGGGAGGTGCAGCATTGTTAGTCAAGGACGGTATTACGGTGGCAGAAAGGACGTTTGATGAGGACTCATCTACTGAGGTAGTATGGGCTGAGGTTAGAAACAGGAAAGGAGAGGTCACACTGTTGGGAGTTTTCTATAGGCCTCCGAAAAGTTCCAGAGATGGAGAGGAAAGGATTGCAAAGATGATTCTGGATAGGAGCGAAAGTAACAGGGTAGTTGTTATGGGGGACTTTAACTTTCCAAATATTGACTGGAAATACTATAGTTCGAGTACTTTAGATGGGTCCATTTTTGTCCAATGTGTGCAGGAGGGTTTCCTGATGCAGTATGTAGCTAGGCCAACAAGAGGAGAGGCCGTATTGGATTTGGTACTGGGTAATGAACCAGGACAGGTGTTAGATTTGGAGGTAGGTGAGCATTTTGGTGATAGTGACCACAATTCGATTACGTTTACTTTAGTGATGGAAAGGGATAGGTATAAACCGCAGGGCAAGAGTTATAGCTGGGGGAAAGGCAATTATGATGCGATGAGGCAAGACTTAGGATGCATCGGATGGGGAAGGAAACTGCAGGGGATGGGCACAATGGAAATGTGGAGCATGTTCAAGGAACAGCTACTGCGTGTCCTTGATAAGTATCTACCTGTCAGGCAGGGAGGAAGTGGTCGAGCGAGGGAACCGTGGTTTACTAAAGTAGTTGAATCACTTGTCAAGAGGAAGAAGGAGGCTTATACAAAGATGAGACGTGATGGTTCAGTTAGGGCGCTCGCGAGTTACAAGTTAGCTAGGAAGGACCTAAAGAGAGAGCTAAGAAGAGCCAGGAGGGGACATGAGAAGTCTTTGGAAGGTAGGATCAAGGATAACCCTAAAGCTTTCTATAGGTATGTCAGGAATAAAAGAATGACTAGGGTAAGAGTAGGGCCAGTCAAGGACAGTAGTGGGAAGTTGTGCGTGGAGTCCGAGGAGATGGGAGAGGTCCTAAATGAGTATTTTTCGTCAGTTGTCGAGGATAATACTGAGATACAGGCTAAAGATGAGAAGGGCTTGAGGTTCATAAGGAGGAGGTGTTAGCAATTCTGGAAGGTGTGAAAATAGATAAGTCCCCTGGGCCAGATGGGATTTATCCTAGGATTCTCTGGGAAGCTAGGGAGGAGATTGCGGAGCCTTTGGCTTTGATCTTTATGTCGTCATTGTCTACAGGAATAGTGCCAGAAGACTGGAGGTTAGCAAATGTTGTCCCTTTGTTCAAGAAGGGGAGTAGAGACAACCCCGGTAACTATAGACCAGTGAGCCTTACTTCTATTGTGGGAAAAGTCTTGGAAAGGTTTATAAGAGATATGATTTATAATCATCTAGAAAGGAATAATTTGATTAGGGATAGTCAACACGGTTTTGTAAAGGGTAGGTCGTGCCTCACTAACCTTATTGAGTTCTTTGAGAAGGTGACCAAACAGGTGGATGAGGGTAAGGCAGTTGATGTGGTGTACATGGATTTCAGTAAAGCGTTTGATAAGGTTCCCCACGGTAGGCTATTGCAGAAAATACGGAGGCATGGGATTCAGGGTGACTTAGCAGTATGGATCAGAAATTGGCTAGCTGGAAGAAGACAAAGGGTGGTGGTTGATGGGAAATGTTCAGCCTGGAGTCCAGTTACTAGTGGTGTACCACAAGGATCTGTTTTGGGGCCGCTGCTGTTTGTCATTTTTATAAATGATGTGGAGGAGGGCATAGAAGGATGGGTGAGTAAATTTGCAGATGACACTAAAGTCGGTGGAGTTGTGGACAGTGCAGAAGGATGTTGCAGGTTACAGAGGGACATAGATAAGCTGCAGAGCTGGGCTGAGAAGTGGCAAATGGAGTTTAATGCAGAAAAGTGTGAGGTGATTCATTTTGGAAGGAATAACAGGAAGACAGAGTACTGGGCTAATGGTAAGATTCTTGGTAGTGTGGATGAGCAGAGAGATCTCGGTGTCCATGTCCATAGATCCCTGAAAGTTGCCACCCAGGTTGAGAGGGTTGTTAAGAAGGCCTATGGTGTGTTGGCCTTTATTGGTAGAGGAATTGAGTTTCGGAGCCATGAGGTCATGTTGCAGTTGTACAAAACTCTGGTGCGGCCGCATTTGGAGTACTGCGTGCAGTTCTGGTCGCCGCATTATAGGAAGGATGTGGAAGCATCGGAAAGGGTACAGAGGAGATTTACCAGGATGTTGCCTGGTATGGAGGGAAGATCATATGAGGAAAGGCTGAGGGACTTGAGGCTGTTTTCGTTAGAGAGAAGAAGGTTAAGAGGTGACTTAATTGAGGCATACAAAATGATCAGAGGATTAGATAGGGTGGACAGTGAGAGCCTTTTTCCTCGGATGGTGATGTCCAGCATGAGGGGACATAGCTTTAAATTGAGGGGCGATAGATATAGGACAGATGTCAGAGGTAGATTCTTTACTCAGAGAGTAGTAAGGGCGTGGAATGCCCTGCCTGCAACAGTAGTGGACTCGCCAACATTAAGGGCATTTAAATGGTCATTGGATAGACATATGGACGATAAGGGAATAATGTAGATGGGCTTTAGAGTGGTTTTACAGGTCGGCGCAACATCGAGGACCGAAGGGCCCGTACTGCGCTGTAATGTTCTATGGAGTATGTTCTATACCTTATGGTCTCACATTCAGGAGAAATAGGACAAATTTACTCCTCACCCCCCAGCCCCACTCTGCATCAGGGAGATATCCAGAAACACACCAAGATGGCAGAACAATCTCCAAACTTACGGGAAGAAGCAGCAGTGAGGCGAATGGTGTGTGGAAAGGTTAAAGGCCTCCAGATCACCTGAGGCTTTGAGCTAAGGGACTGGAATGAAGAAGATGGGGTAGTGTTGATGGAGAGGAGATGGGGTAGTGTTGATGGAGGGAGATGGGGTAGTGATGGGGATGGAGGGAGATGGGGTAGTGATGGGATGGAGGGAGATGGGGTAGTGTTGATGGAGGGAGATGGGGTAGTGATGATGGAGGGAGATGGGGTAGTGATGATGGAGGGAGATGGGGTAGTGATGGGGATGGAGGGAGATGGGGTAGTGATGATGGAGGGAGATAGGGCTAGTGATGATGGAGGGAGATGGGGTAGTGATGATGGAGGGGATGGGTAGTAGATGATGGAGGGGAGATGGGGTAGTGATGGGATGGAGGGAGAGGGGGGTAGTGATGGGGATGGAGGGAGATGGGGTAGTATGATGGAGGGAGATGGGGTAGTGATGGGGATGGAGGGAGATGGGTATGATGATGGAGGGAGATGGGGGTAGTGATGGGGATGGAGGGAGATGGGTAGTGATGGGGAGTGGAGGGAGATGGGGTAGTGATGGGGTTGGAGGGAGGATGGGGTAGGTTTGATGGAGGAGATGGGGTAGTGGTTGATGGAGGGAGATGGGGTAGTGATAGATGGAGGGAGATGGGGTATGATGGGGATGGAGGGAGATGGGGTAGTGTTGATGGAGGGAGATGGGGTAGTGATGGGGATGGAGGGAGATGGGGTAGGTGATGATTGAGGGAGATGGGGGTAGTGATGGGGATGGAGGGAGATGGGGTAGTGATGGGGATGGAGGGAGATGGGGTAGTGATGGGGGAGGAGGGGAGATGGGGTAGTGATGGGGATGGAGGGAGATGGGGTAGTGATGGGGATGGAGGGAGATGGGGTAGTGATGGGGATGGAGGGAGATGGGGTAGTGATGGGGATGGAGGGAGATGGGGTAGTGATGGGGATGGAGGGAGATGGGGTAGTGATGGGGATGGAGGGAGATGGGGTAATGATGATGGAGGGAGATGGGGTAGTGATGGGGATGGAGGGAGATGGGGTAGTGATGATGGAGGGAGATGGGGTAGTGATGGGGATGGAGGGAGATGGGGTAGTGTTGATGGAGGGAGATGGGGTAGTGATGGGGATGGAGGGAGATGGGGTAGTGATGGGGATGGAGGGAGATGGGGTAGTGATGATGGAGGGAGATGGGGTAGTGATGGGGATGGAGGGAGATGGGGTAGTGATGATAGAGGGAGATGGGGTAGTGATGGGGATGGAGGGAGATGGGGTAGTGATGGGGATGGAGGGAGATGGGGTAGTGTTGATGGAGGGAGATGGGGTAGTGATGGGGATGGAGGGAGATGGGGTAGTGATGATGGAGGGAGATGGGGTAGTGATGGGGATGGAGGGAGATGGGGTAGTGATGATGGAGGGAATAGGGGTAGTGATGATGGAGGGAGATGGGGTAGTGATGATGGAGGGAGATGGGTAGTGATGATGGAGGGAGATGGGGTAGTGATGGGGATGGAGGGAGATGGGGTAGTGATGGGATGGAGGGAGATGGGTAGTGATGATGGAGGGAGATGGGGTAGTGATGGGGATGGAGGGAGATGGGGTAGTGATGATGGAGGGAGATGGGGTAGTGATGGGGATGGAGGGAGATGGGGTAGTGATGGGGATGGAGGGAGATGGGGTAGTGATGGGGTTGGAGGGAGATGGGGTAGTGTTGATGGAGGAGATGGGGGTAGTGTTGATGGAGGGGAGATGGGGTAGTGATGATGGAGGGAGATGGGGTAGTGATGGGGATGGAGGGAGATGGGGTAGTGTTGATGGAGGGAGATGGGGTAGTGATGGGGATGGAGGGAGATGGGGTAGTGATGATGGAGGGAGATGGGTAGTGATGGGGATGGAGGGAGATGGGGTAGTGATGGGGATGGAGGGAGATGGGGTAGTGATGGGGGATGGAGGAGAGGTAGTGGTGGGGATGGAGGGAGATGGGGTAGTGATGGGATGGAGGAGAGGTAGTGATGGGGATGGAGGGAGATGGGGTAGTGATGGGGATGGAGGAGATGGGGTATTGTGGGATGGAGGGAGTGGGGTAGTGATGGATGGAGGGAGATGGGGTAATGATGATGGAGGGAGATGGGGTAGTGATGGGATGGAGGGAGATGGGGTAGTGATGATGGGGAGATGGGGGTGATGGGGATGGAGGGAGATGGGGTAGTGATGGGGAGGAGGGAGATGGGGTAGTGATGATGGAGGGAGATGGGGTAGTGTTGATGGAGGGAGATGGGGTAGTGATGATGGAGGGAGATGGGGTAGTGATGGGGATGGAGGGAGATGGGGTAGTGTTGATGGAGGGAGATGGGGTAGTGATGATGGAGGGAGATGGGGTAGTGATGGGGATGGAGGGAGATCGGGTAGTGATGATGGAGGGAGATGGGGTAGTGTTGATGGAGGGAGATGGGGTAGTGATGATGGAGGGAGATGGGGTAGTGATGATGGAGGGAGATGGGGTAGTGATGATGGAGGGAGATGGGGTAGTGATGGGGATGGAGGGAGATGGGGTAGTGATGATGGAGGGAATAGGGGTAGTGATGGGGATGGAGGGAGATGGGGTAGTGATGATGGCAGGAATAGGGGTAGTGATGATGGAGGGAGATGAGGTAGTGATGGGGATGGAGGGAGATGGGGTAGTGTTGATGGAGGGAATAGGGGTAGTGATGATGGAGGGAGATGGGGTAGTGATGATGGAGGGAGATGGTGTAGTGATGGGGATGGAGGGAGATGGGGTAGTGATGATGGAGGGAGATGGGGTAGTGATGGGGATGGAGGGAGATGGGGTAGTGTTGATGGAGGGAGATGGGGTAGTGATGATGGAGGGAGATGGGGTAGTGATGGGGATGGAGGGAGATGGGGTAGTGATGGGGATGGAGGGAGATGGGGTAGTGATGATGGAGGGAGATGGGGTAGTGATGGGGATGGAGGGAGATGGGGTAGTGATGGGGATGGAGGGAGATGGGGTAGTGATGGGGATGGAGGGAGATGGGGTAGTGATGATGGAGGGAGATGGGGTAGTGATGATGGAGGGAGATGGGGTAGTGATGGGGATGGAGGGAGATGGGGTAGTGTTGATGGAGGGAGATGGGGTAGTGATGATGGAGGGAGATGGGGTAGTGATGGGGATGGAGGGAGATGGGGTAGTGATGGGGATGGAGGGAGATGGGGTAGTGATGATGGAGGGAGATGGGGTAGTGATGGGGATGGAGGGAGATGGGGTAGTGATGGGGATGGAGGGAGATGGGGGTAGTGATGATGGAGGGAGATGGGGTAGTGATGATGGAGGGAGATGGGGTAGTGATGATGGAGGGAGATGGGGTAGTGATGGGGATGGAGGGAGATGGGGTAGTGTTGATGGAGGGAGATGGGGTAGTGATGGGGATGGAGGGAGATGGGGTAGTGATGGGGATGGAGGGAGATGGGGTAGTGTTGATGGAGGGAGATGGGGTAGTGATGGGGATGGAGGGAGATGGGGTAGTGATGGGGATGGAGGGAGATGGGGTAGTGATGGGGATGGAGGGAGATGGGGTAGTGATGATGGAGGGAGATGGGGTAGTGATAATGGAGGGAGAGGGTCCCACATGGCAGAAAGGTCAGAAAAGCAAAAGCCCTGTGGGATCCAAGGGAAAGTGACAAGTTGGATCCAAAGCTGTCTGAGTGACAGGCAGCAAAGGGAGATGGTCGATGGGCGTGTTTGCTGTTGGAGGATTGATTCCAGTTGGTTTCACAGGGTCCCAAACGGGAATGGAAATCCATAAATCTCTCCCCCCAAAATGTTCAATTCAAATGATCAAGACTATTTTTTATTAATTTACGGGATGTTGGCATTGCTAGCTGGGATAGCATTAATTTACGGGATGTTGGCATTGCTAGCTGGGATAGCATTAATTTACAGGATGTTGGCATTGCTAGCTGGGATAGCATTAATTTATGGGATGTTGGTATTGCTAGCTGGGATAGCATTAATTTATGGGATGTTGGTATTGCTAGCTGGGATAGCATTAATTTATGGGATGTTGGTATTGCTAGCTGGGATAGCATTAATTTATGGGATGTTGGTATTGCTAGCTGGGATAGCATTAATTTATGGGATGTTGGTATTGCTAGCTGGGATAGCATTAATTTACAGGATGTTGGCATTGCTAGCTGGGATAGCATTAATTTATGGGATGTTGGCATTGCTAGCTGGGATAGCATTAATTTGCGGGATGTTGGCATTGCTAGCTGGGATAGCATTAATTTAGGGGATGTTGGTATTGCTAGCTGGGATAGCATTAATTTATGGGATGTTGGTATTGCTAGCTGGGATAGCATTAATTTATGGGATGTTGGTATTGCTAGCTGGGATAGCATTAATTTGCGGGATGTTGGTATTGCTAGCTGGGATAGCATTAATTTATGGGATGTTGGTATTGCTAGCTGGGATAGCATTAATTTATGGGATGTTGGCATTGCTAGCTGGGATAGCATTAATTTATGGGATGTTGGAATTGCTAGCTGGGATAGCATTAATTTACGGGATGTTGGAATTGCTAGCTGGGATAGCATTAATTTACGGGATGTTGGCATTGCTAGCTGGGATAGCATTAATTTATGGGATGTTGGAATTGCTAGCTGGGATAGCATTAATTTATGGGATGTTGGAATTGCTAGCTGGGATAGCATTAATTTACGGGATGTTGGCATTGCTAGCTGGGATAGCATTAATTTACAGGATGTTGGCATTGCTAGCTGGGATAGCATTAATTTACGGGATGTTGGCATTGCTAGCTGGGATAGCATTAATTTACGGGATGTTGGCATTGCTAGCTGGGATAGCATTAATTTATGGGATGTTGGCATTGCTAGCTGGGATAGCATTAATTTATGGGATGTTGGCATTGCTAGCTGGGATAGCATTAATTTACGGGATGTTGGCATTGCTAGCTGGGATAGCATTAATTTATGGGATGTTGGCATTGCTAGCTGGGATAGCATTAATTTACGGGATGTTGGCATTGCTAGCTGGGATAGCATTAATTTATGGGATGTTGGCATTGCTAGCTGGGATAGCATTAATTTACGGGATGTTGGCATTGCTAGCTGGGATAGCATTAATTTACGGGATGTTGGCATTGCTAGCTGGGATAGCATTAATTTACGGGATGTTGGCATTGCTAGCTGGGATAGCATTTATTGCCCAGCCCTGATTGCCCCAGAGAAAGTGGTGGGGAGCAGTCTTCTTGAACCACTGCAGGTACACCCACAGTGCTGTTAGGGAGGGAGTTCCAGGATTTTGCCCCAGCGACAGTGAAGGAACGGCGATATATATTTCCAAATCAGGAATGGTGATGGGTTTGGAGGGGAACTTCCTGTTAGTGGGGTTCCCAGGTATCTGCTTCTCCTGTCCTAGCTGGTGGCTAGAAGGAACCTTGGTGAGTTGCTGCAGTGCATCTTGTACATGGTACACACGGCTGTCACTGTGCGTCGGTGGTGGGACACACACACCGACATTTGAACCCAGAAGCAGGGACAGTATCGCATGGTCTGCAACCATTGAGGAACATGTGGCTGGGGAGCTGGAGAATTCACTCCAAAGGTTGTGAATTGAGGGAAAGCTGATTTTAAGCTGATGAGACAGGATCTGGACTGGGAGCAGCTACTTGTAGGAAAATCCACATAGTGGGAGAACAGGGCCAGCAGGATTGGATCAGGAAATAAAGGCAGAAATAATGGACTGCAAACAGTGGCTGCCCCAGAGGAGGATAGAAAGTGCGCGGGGTACTCAAAAAGTAAATTCGGAGGCCGAAGAGGAGGCATGGAAAAAACACTGGTGGGGAAAATAAAGGAAAAGCCCAGAGTGTTTTCCAAGTACATTCAGGACGAGAAGGTGACGAGGGGAAGAGTTGGGCCCATTAGGGACCAACATGGCAATGCGTGTGGAGCCAGACGACAAGGTGAGGGTTTAAATGAGTATTTTGCATCTATGTTCACTATGAAGAAGGACGATATAGGTGTGGACAGTAGGGAGGGGTCTGTGATATAATTGAACAGATTCAGATTGAGAGGGAGGAGGTATTAACGGTTTTAGCAGGATTAAGAGTGAATAAATCCCTAGGCCCAGGTGAGATGTATCCTAGGCTGCTGTGGGAGGCGAGGGAGGAGATTGCAGAGGCTCTGAGAATAATTTTCAATTCTTCTCTGGTCACAGGAGAGGTGTCAGAGGATTGGAGGACAGCTAATGTGGGCTAATGTGGGAGCATTATTCAAGAAGGGTGGTAGAGAAACACCAGATCAGTGAGTCTAACTTCAGTGACAGGGACATACTGGAAACATTTCTGAGGGACAGAATTAATCTTCACATGGGGAAGCAAGGGTTAATCAGGGAACAGGAGCATGGCTTTGTCGGGGGCGATCACAGCGAAAAAATGTGGTTGAGCTTTTCGAGGAGATGACTATGTGTGTGGATGAGGGGAGCAGTCGATGTAGTCTACATGGACTTGAGTAAGGCGTTTGACACAGTCCCGCATGGGAAACTGAATAAGGTAAGAGCCCATGGCGAGGAGGAAAGCCTTAGATTACAGGAGGGTACAGATGGGCTGATTAGACGGGCAGAACAGTGGCAAATGGAATTTAACCCTGAAAAGTATGAAGTGATGCATATTGGGAGGGCTAACAGGACAAGGAATAGACAATGAACAGCAGGAGCCTCAGAAGTACAGAGGGATCTTGGGGTGCAGGTCCATTGATCCCTGAAGGCAGCAGGATAGGTAGATAAGGAGGTTAAAAAGGCAGATGGGATACTTGCCTTTATTAGCCGAGGCATTGACTATAAGAGCCGCGAGGGTATGATGGAACTG